>NW_019723298.1:1740102-1830767 GCF_002891405.2 Cryptotermes secundus
AGGGTTGTGAGACGTTGAGGGTCCCACATTATCTAGACAATCGGCTCAAAGATGGCGGTAAGGTTGTCAGCCTTACGCGCCGGCCGCGCTTTACTCCCAAGGAAAATTATTTAATTAATTCCTGGTACTCATTTCTGTTAGAGACTGAGTCGACCCCAGGGCCATAGTGCGGCTGGGAGGATTAGGTCAATTGAAAAAAATCCAGTGACCTCATAGGGACGTGAACCCGCGACCTTTCGGCTTGTAGCATAGTGCCTCAAAAAATAAGATATCGTATGTATAAAACTATAATTATACCTGTTATTAAAAATTTAGGCGGTTTGAGGACAAAGTCTGTTGCCACATAGATACCTGTGTTCGATTACTGCTGTGTGTAGGCTGTGCCACAGCCCAGGTGGTTGGTCGCCGGCTTCCCGGAAGCCCGGGTTCCACCCTAGGTCAATTCATGTGGAATTTGTGGTGGACAAAGTGGCAACGGGGCAATTTATCTCAGAGTATTTCGGTTTCCGGTGCAAATTCTCATTCCACCAATTGTCACCACAAATCCCACATGATCTGAGCTGTGCTCGAACTCAAGCCGACGCGGTTGGAATCCAGCGGGTAACTTCCTAATCCACTGCAAAACTTACTTTCAGTTTTGAGGTTACTCAATCGTGAAGCACGTAACTTAGACCTTCATAATTCATATTGTAATCGTGAAATAAGCTTTGAGAGTGTTTTATTATCTGTAAATTTTAGTTTTCTCTCTCTCACTTCGATTAATTAAAGAAAAATAGACTATTATATTTCATAAACACACAGAAATCTGTAACCAATTCATCATGTGCAGACTCGTAGAAATAATATTTGTACGTAAGGATATGAACCTATCGCCTCTGAATAGTTCAGTATAGCTCACTGTAAAAATTCCCTGCTAACCGCGTGGGTTATGGTCCTAAAGAAAACAATACCGCACTTACCGAGAGCGAAGCCTTATTGGAAACTAGGGAGTGGGGGAAAACCGAAGTCGCAGTTAACACAATCAAACCTTGCCAGTTCTATGAACGTAACAATTATCGTACGTAATGGCGTTTTTGAAAATAATTATATATGAAATAGTGCTATATAAGAGGGCACCGAAATGGCAATCGTAATTCAGAAAGCTGTTTTCAAAAGATTTACACCTCAGTTTCAGGAAATGTGGATTTCTATACACGCCGTTGTCTATTCATTTCTTATGTACGGCAATGCTATCCCTGTAACAGGCCATGGAGGCTCATAGGTTTGTGAGACATCGAGGCTCTCACATTTTCCAGACAATCGGCTCAGATAGGACGGTAAGGTTGTCAGCCTTACGCCCCGACCGCCTTTTACCTCCAGGAAGATTCCTGGTACTCATTTCTGTTAGAGGTTGAGTCGACCATAAGGCCATATTGCGGATGGAAAAATTAAATGACCTCTTAGAGCATCGAACCTGCGACCCTCCGGCTTGTAGCATAGTGCCTCAACAAATTACGCTCCAAAATGCCCCCATTCCTTATATATGCAAATAAATATCGCAGGAACATAAAATTAAATATGGCAGTTTACAAAATTGGATTCAAATAAGAAAAGACTTGCATATTTGAAATCCGCTATTGAGAAAACCGAGTTTGGCGAGGGATACGAACTCCAGAAGCCCAATATAACCAACCGCCACCGCAGCCCTGGAAACAGTTTCAAAATATCAGAATACTCGAGCCGCTTCTGACAAACAACAAGAGTAAGAAAATGGTCTCAAGCTTGTAGTAATTATTAAAGAGATCTTGCCCATGGGACATCGACCCACAGGGTACCCGTTCCTCGAGTTTACAGGGCAGCACTACACAAAGCACAGCAACAATATTTGTCAACAAGATGAATGTTGCAATGCAGTACGGACACAGTACTCCACTGAGGTCAGAGACTGGATCTAAATCACAAGGGTATGCAACAACATGATTTTATGGTTATTGCTTAGATCTCGTGCTTGAAAATAAAGCCATTATGAAAATATTTAGACCCAAAAGACATTAATTTGGATAGTATTCGTGGTCTGCACAGATCATCTGTTACTATTAGGATAATGAAATGGAGGAAGTTACTATGGGCTGGACATTTAACTACGCTCGAGAATACAAGCAAGGTGTACAGAATGTTTGTGGCGAGGTATAATGGGAAACAGCCGTTTCAGGAAGAGCTAGAGTGCTGCATTTGTTACTTACTTAGTTACACAGACGTGTGAAATATTTGCGTCATATGTTGCATTCTTAAATTCTGTCATACCAAAACCCATAGTTTATGTTTATTTTTGATATTTAAGAGATTTTTCTTTTCTCCGCAGATTCCAGAACGGCTCTGGAGCCAACTGAGCCCCTTATCCAAAGGATTCCGAGGGCTCTTTCCTTGAGCATAAAGCGGCCGGAGGGTGAAGCTGAATATTCAACTCCATCTATTTCCGAAGTGAAGAATGGTGGAGCTATACCTCCACTCCCTCATAGGTTTTCAATGCGTGGTGCTTAGTTAATTAAGCACAGAGGCAAGTTAAAATTATGTAAAGAAAAAGCGATCAGAAAGCGACAAAATGTCTGCTTCCAATTGGGTGCTGATTGTTCATGCAATATCTTTGTTTCTTAGAACAAAGCGGAGTCAGACGGTGAGTAAAATAACATGGTCATTATATCGGTCCATAAATTTGCTGATTCCTTCACAATGAAATTTTTTCGAATGGATATTAGGCCATTTTTGCATCGCTTCCTTTCCATGATTGATTCTCATTTCAGATACGATTTCATAAATGACTTTTTTATGCTGCCGTTGATGTACCTATCGATCTATTAATTAACATCAAACGTGTTTCTGTCAACCCCTCCCCCAAAACCGAAATCCCATCATCAATATAACTAATCCGTGACCCATGCCTTAGGTTTTTTACCTTACAGGAGAGTCTATATGGGATTTATGATGGACGAAGTAGCACTGGAGCAGGATCTTCTCTGAGAACTTCGGTTTTCCCCTGCCAGTTGTCATTTCCATAACACTAAATTCTAACATATATCATTCTGGCCCCGTACAATGGGCCAACTTGCGGCCTAAGTACTCTGTCGCAAGGCGAAGATGAAGAAACTGCTCCACCCGCCTTTACTTCTTCCACCCACTCGTAATATTTCTTCTTATTAATTTAGTTATGGTCCATCACCATGCTTGTGCTGTTATTCTTCCGTAAAATTCAGTGGTTCACCAGAACCTTTAGCATTCCAACCACGTGACTCAGATCTCAAGTGACTGACCATCTTTAATACGTACATTCCATCAATGAAGCATACCCAAGTATAGGCATTATTAAGAACACAACGAAAACCAACTAGCCGCAAAAACAGAAGGAAAAATAAAATTGTCCCTGTGCTTAATTAATGAAGCACTACGTCATGAAGACGTGTGGTGGAGTGTAGGTGTAGCTCCACCATTAACCTCGACAATAGTTGGAGGTGAGAAGTCAGCTTCAAGCTCCGACTGATTTACCTCGTGTAAAGAGCCTCCAGTACACATTGGGTAGGAGGCTGGGTGGCCTCCAGAGTCATTCTGGATGCTAAGGAATAAAGGAATAATTTCTTGCCTCTACCGGAAATGGAACGTCCAGACCGTCGCTCTGCTCAATGATATTCCGGTTCATACTGTTTATGTACTCCATCTCTTTCAGTAGGGACAACACCAGATTTCAGACAAAGTGCTTTTCTCTTATAAAATAAGGGGGCACGCGGTAGCGTAGTTAGTTGAGGAACTATGCTACAAGCCGGAAGGTCGCGGGTTCGAGTCCTGATTATATGGTATTTTTTTAAGTTTACCTAATCCTTCCAGCCGCGCTATGGTCCTGGGGTCGACTCAGCCTCTGACAGAAATGAGTACCAGGAATGTCCCTTGGGAATAAAAGGTTTCAACCTTATCGACATCTGTGAGCTAATTGTCTGAAACAGGCATGTCAAACTCAACTTGTACAGAGGGCCACCTCAGCTCTATAAATAATAGTCCAGGACCGCACTTCAAAATAGAAATATACATTAGATTTTGATACAAGGAAATTTAATTCTATTTATTATTTAGGAATAATTTCAATATAATTACATAAAGTCACATATCTTACAGTTTTAAAAAGCAAGAGAATGCCATTTTTGACAAGTATAAAACAAACATATACAAGAAAACTCGTAGTTGATAATTTAATATTTAATTATAATCTTTATACGTTCATCACAATGTAACATCAGCACCTGTTGCTTTTTACCAGAATATAATTTGATATAATTATTAAGACTTGCATTTGACAGAAATAATTTACAAATATACACCGGGATGTTGTGCCTCAAGTGTACGCATCACTGTGCCAAGTCCTCCGCCATCTTCGTGATGCAGTTCGGGGCAAGAGACCGCAGCTGTGGGACGCACGCAACTGGCAGCTGCTTCATGACAACGCCCCGGCTCATTCATCGCACCTGATCCAGGGTTTCCTGGCCAAGCACGGCATTCCGCAGGTTCGCCAGGCTCCCTACTCTCCTGACATGGCTCCCTGTGATGTCTGGCTGTTCCCGAGACTGAAGACACCGCTAAAGGCTGCCGTTTTGACAGCCGCGAGGGCATCATACAGAACGCGACGGCGCAGCTGCACGCCATTCCAAAAGAAGCCTTCCAGAATTGCTTCCAGCGGTGGAGGACCGCTGGGCTAAGTGTGTGGAGTCACAAGGGGCCTGCTTTGAAGGGGATTACGTATTGTAACCACCCAGATATAGAGCATTGTTTTCCCGGTCCAAGGTTCGATACTTTTTGTACAGAGTAGTATACATCAGCCTGCAGTAAGAACGTGACTTTCCACGCCTTTTCCTTCTCGACAGACAAAGAAGTTTCGAAATATTGGCTTACAGTGTACGGGACTTAGTCTCCGCTGAGGTGCATATATTTACATTCAGTCGGGGAGACCGATACGCAATAAAACCGCTCCTTACTCTGTAGCTCACAGGTGTTTCTGTATCGCACAACTAGGAATTCAAAATATTCGAAACCAGGAACAACAGCTCTAATATCGAGCCGCTGCTTGATATCTCAGCCAGGATGAGCTCTGGTACACCAGTACGACTTAATAACCATTATTCATTCATTTATAATATTGTCACGTGTCACAGTGACTAGAGATGGGGTTCGAATTGGTAATTGGATACTTACATGTCGTAACTGCAAATAATTATAACACTCAGAATTACAGGGCTCTTGGACTTCTTCCGTCGCCTGATGTTCTAGAAAATATAAAACACGACGTTTCGGAATCTGCATCTGCTTCCATCCTCAGATGAGGGGGAAAGACACCTACTCAGTTGGGCCCCCTAATCTCAATCAGGTGACTTTCCCTATCACCTGAGGACGGTAACAGATCCAGTTTCCGAAACGTCGTGTTTTCTATTTTTTAGAACACCGGACAATAGATAGAGTCCACAAACTCAGTAATTCTCTGTGTTATATACCATCGTCAAAGCCTTTAAGATCTAATTATAACATTGTTACTGATTTTCACACTTAACACAGTGTTATCGCAGATTTACACAGTATACAGTTCACCGTTCCACACGCACTAGGATTCTCCGTCTTCATTATTCGCCTGCTAGCAACGGATCTCAATACAGGAACTAGCACTCCAAATCATTATGAAGCCCTCTCGTTAATTCGTCTTCTATCATTATGTGCTCATCTGTCATAATCTGTACTCAGTCTTCACAATTCACTGAAGACATGCTCCATTCTTGTACTCTCAACTGTACTGTACACTGCATCCTGCACTACTCGTAACTGTCTTGAACGAATTCTGTCACTATTACCTACATAGCCCCGGAACGGACATGGACCTACAGTAAACATATATCACGTGGTCGCTATCCAGCTAGTCTATTGGCGCGTCGGTCGGATCTAAAGAAAACACAGCTTACTGTATTTTTACGTGTTGGATAGCGCTGACATAGCTATCTGTCACTATTACTTACATTGCCGAGGAACCGACATGGACCTACAGTAACACATATCAAGTGATCGCTATCCAGCCAGTCTATTGGCTCGTCGGTCGGATCTACAGAGAACACAGTTTCTCTATTTTTGCCTGTTGGACCGTGTTTACAGGGCTGTTGCTAGGCAACACCTTGGTAAAATCCGTTACATTATTCAACATTAAACACGATTATCGGAAACAAATTAGGTAATAATTCATGTCAATTTTATACACATCATTTTCAATTCAGTGCCGATATATACAGAGTGGCACAAAAGTTACTGAAACTAAAATATTCTTTCATACTAATGGGAATGTTCAGATTTAAACCTGCCAGTCAGTTTGTAGAAGGGCACAACAGCGCTGTGAGTTGTGTATTGAACATAGATAATCTACTTTCGAATAATCTTTGTAAATTCATTACGTAATAAGGAAATTTCTAACGTATTTTGTGAACAGTTTACAGAGTAGTTAACAGAAATTTGGGTCATCCTATATACAGTCCCTCATTTAACAAGCAGCATAA
Organism: Cryptotermes secundus; assembly: GCF_002891405.2. NCBI lineage: Eukaryota > Metazoa > Arthropoda > Insecta > Blattodea > Kalotermitidae > Cryptotermes > Cryptotermes secundus. Next base: position 1,746,651 of record NW_019723298.1, read on the forward strand.
TTCTGCTTTCAACCGAGCATTCATCAGTGATGTCATTAAATTACGGCATATACAAAATCCATACTTCCGAAAGAGAGCCTTCTTTGATAGCGCCATTCCCTTCTACATGACTACACTGCTCCCAGTTGTTAACATAAACACCGATGTGTTATTTATTTGTGATCAAACGTAACAAAATAAATCAATAGATCACACTAAAATAGAAGCAGATACAAGAGTAAACAGATAGCTCAGTCGGTATAGCGACTAAGCTAGGGGCTGGACGACGGAGAACCTGGGGTTAGATTCCTGGTAAGGGCAGGAGATGTTTCTTGTCCATCACGTGCAAACCGGCCCTGGGGCTCACTCAGATGCACAGGTATAACTTTGGGGCACGCGGTAGAGTAGCTGGTTGAGGCACTATAATGCAAGCGAGTTCGAGTCCCGATGTCATTTGATTTTTTCGATTGGAATAATCCTTCCGGTCGCGCTAAGGCCCTGGGGTCGACTCAGCCCCTAACAGAAATGAGTACCAGGAATATTGCTGGGGAAGTAAAAGGCGGCCGGACAACCTTATCACTATCTGTGATCCAATTTTCTAGAAGATGTTGGAGCCTCAACGTCTCCCAATCCTATGGGCCTGAGAGGCCTGTTACAGGGATAAATTTTCCTTACTTTATGAAGGCAAAGTTACTATTTTTTTTATATGCATCTGTATTATCCCGTAGGTCTATGCAGGGTAGTTGATACGAAGTCCTTTTTTTTTTTAATAAAAGTAGGGGCATCACTGTTAGCAACTATCGAGCGTAACTCGGAAGCAGGAAGCTGTTATCTGACTCTCTCTGCAGTGGCGAGATACTCATGACTCGCTCTACATTTCAAACTGTCGTTGAACGCTTGGATTCGTACGAAACGTGTCTTTACGGAACGATCCTGAAACATAACCTAAAAAAATAATTCGCAGCCTTTCATGAGACTGGGCCCTAACTCGGTAAAGCAATGTATGTATTTAGAAGCTAGTAGTAGCTCAGGTAGTCAAGAAGTCTCCCATCTTATGGAATAGAAATTGTTATTACCATGTAAATAAAACTCCACCATTAGGCCTTATTCTTAGTAAAATCCAGTCCACAAATACAAACACAATTTTGTAAGTCCATTTCAATATGTTCCTTCCACAAGTTCCCACTCTTAAATCTTCTGTCTCTTATGATTCCCGACTAAGACTGTATATGTATTTCTCAAGCCTCCAGCCAAGTCACTCTTCCTCTATTTTACCGCCGTAATAATATTTGCTAAGGATACACACTGCACTCAGATGATCATATTGGGCCGGTCTATGCGGTACGTTGCTGCATCTTTGACAGCATCAGCCAGTAGCAGCCTTGGGTAAACTAACAAAATATTAATGTTCTTACGACCCTTCTGTCTCTAGTCCCCCTTCATCTCTCCACCCGAGGGTGCAGTTATGGCACAACAGAGAATTATACTGTGACGCTGAGTGGATTAGCAGATGCATTATGTATCGACCTGTGTTCTCCCTTAGCGTGCACGTTACACCTATGAAGTTACACTAAACTGCAGAACTCTATAAGAAATTGTTTTAGGCTGTTCCCTTATGTCTGTTTTCCTATTACATTACAGACTCTTATGGTGGTTTTAGATGCCACGGGTAAACGAAAAAACTACTACTCAATATCGTTTTGGGGGGTACAGTGGAAAGTTAGTTTCCATATAAATATTTTCCTGAATTTCAATCGTAGTGGATGATTCTCACGGTCATTACATATCTCTACTGTCATTCTAGGTGGAACACGTTTCGTAATCAAATTTTCAGGTGAGAAGAGGAAAATATGAACCATTCAAAAGATTCAATTTCTTCTGAATAATATATATGTATATTTGAATTCAGTTCGTACCTCACAGGAAACACATTACGTTTCCGGTACAAAAAAAATCAACTGTTGCATTTATTTCGGTTTATTCCTTATACATATGAATGTTTACTAATTCGAATGCTGCAAAAGAGAGCAGTTCATGTTTATGAGTATAGATGTCATCTGCTCCATCTGTTATGCTACCAGAATGTCAGAATACATTATATGCCTGGGATGTCATTATCGGTTAGTTGAACAAATTCGTGGCTCCCGCTTCACGTTGCAATTTTCTTGGTGCTGATTTGAGTATGAAGAATTATTGATTGAACACGTTTGCTTCATTTCTTGACTATTTTATAGCTGCGTGAACTACACGTATGTATGTAAGATTTGAGGCTTTCACGGCGGTGACTATGAAGAAAGCAGTCTTCTGGGATTTGGCACCGTGTATATGTGGTGTTAACACCACAGTTACAGTGGTTACAGTGGTTACAGTCTGATTTTACCGGTTCTCACGGTCTCTTCGCTTGCAGATTTCCTATATTTTTTCTTCTACCCTGAAGATGGAGGCGATACGTTCCTCCGAAACGTCGGTTAACACCACATATACACGGTGCCAAATCCCAGAAGACTGCTTTCTACACGTATGTAGCGATGAATGCAGGATAACCTTTGATCGAAACATTTGGAACTGTACCACATGGAATATTTATGCATAGTTGAGACGATGGCATTAAAACGGACCTTAAAGGAAAAGAATTGTAGAGAGTAGACTGGATTTATATGGTCTAAGATAGAGACCAAAATCATGTTCTTCTGGATACTGCAATAAATCTTCAGATACATAAAAGATGGGGAATATCTTAAATAGTTGAACAACTATGAGCATCTCAAGAAGAACTCAGCTCACGAAGTAGGTCAGAATTTTAGAAGGCGTGGCTCTGTGGTCTAGTGGTCAGAGTTGCTGGCTACAGATCCAGAGGTCCCGGGTTCGGTTCCCGGCACTACCAGATTTTCTGAGAAGTAGTGGATCTGGAACGGGGTCCACTCAGCCTCATGAGGATAATTGATTAATCACATTTCCAGGAATTAAGGGCTCCAGTATAGAAAACCGAAATTAACGATCGTGGGGATTCGTTGAGCTGACCACGCGACACCATCTATCCGCTAAATTTGGGACTAACTTCACCGACAAGCGGCGGTCGCACGGTCAGTATAGTTCGCTTGGGGGCTAAACCCACGGAGTTTGTTTGTTTTGTTTATTTGGAAGACAATGGTGTTGTCCTATTTTAAGATAGCTCACTACCTCAGTATTCTGTCGGAAGGTCTGAAGAAAACCACAAAGTACCTCACTGAGGTGGCTAGTTATTCGACCGAAACCTGACCTCCCAATTAAGAAGTACTTAGGGCCGCGCCATAACTCAAGCGGTTAGTCGCTGGCTTTCTACCACGGCGGCCTGGGTTCGATCCCGGGTCTGGTCAAGTGGGATTTGTGGTGGACAAATTGGCTCTGGGGCAGGTTTTCTCCGAGTACTTCGGTTTCCCCTGCCAATCTTCATTCCACCAATTCCTCCACAATTACCCTCACCTATCATCTGGGGCTGGTACAATAGGCCAGAAGTGGTCGCAGTACAAAAGACTTAGTCCCACCCCACTAGTAATGAAAAAGAAGAAGCACTTAACTGATTTCGTCACACACTGCCACTAAACATATGCAGCAGGATGCACAGGCATATAGTAATTATAGACAAAAGTATCGATCAGAAAATATGACAAAAAATAAGAAAACTTTTACGGATAGTATTTAAACATTTGTAATTTAAATTATTTTATCGTTGCGACTGTATAACTTATTATACTAAGGTCCTTAGAAATTCTAAAGCATGTTCCTCTGTTGCTCTTAATGCTGAGTCTCTGGAGATGGCCTCGGGGGGCCGAAATATGTAAGACTATATAAATAATTGCATTATTGACAATAAATTTGCTCACATTGGATAGCTTGTCATTCCGTGGTTAATACAAGTGTAACGGTGAAGAATTCTCTTATTAAAACAAGACTATACTATTACAATCTGTTCAAGAAGATTTTGTTTTGAAATATTAATTTTGGAATTTAACGATTTTTCTGAAGCATCGAAATGTTTGCACAATTTTGTTAACTTTAAAACATAGATAGAGACCTATCAATTTTATGTCTAATACTGATCACTTTTCTATGATGACGTGGTTATAGCGAAAAGTAGCTCAATAGAAGCCGACACAAATATGACTTACTGAGTAAGACAATTTTAAAGCGGCCTCCGTAGTCTAGAGGTAACGTTCCCACCTCATGACTCGTGGTACGCGGGTTCAAACCCGGCGGAGGTCGTGGAATTTTTAAGGGCGGAAAAATTCAGAGAACAAGTCCTCCGGCAGGGACTTTAAGCCGTGGGTCCCGTGTCGTAGCTTTACGGCACGTAAAAGAACCTCATATCTCCAAAGGAGGTCACTGAGCCAAATTCAAGGACATTTCCAGCCCAACAGTAGTCTCTAACGCCTCTGATAGATGGGGGAAGCATTATAGATACCGCTAAGCCAGTAGAGGCCGAACTCGCTGGCTCGGTCGGGACTGATGGGACGCACCAATATCGGTAGGGTATAGAGACTGGTAGAATATCATAGAAGGTAGCACAATGGACCAATACTGGTCTAAGTGCATGGGGAAACCCACCCTCTCCAATAACTAACTAACTAAGACAATTTTATATTTCCTGTCGTTTTCGTATATGTAAGATATAAATATTTGAGGATACCAACGAACACAGCAACTCCATTAATACATTCTTACAACGTGCTACAAGATGCCTAGATATAAAAAAAAACGTTTTTCTAGAAGTGAAATAATACGTGAGATACAACTTCTTCCGTATGTAACACAGAGCTTACTTTAACTTTTAAGCAAAATGTATGCTTTTGTGAATAAAAAAGTAGTGAATAAATTCCCAGTAGCAAAATGTAAGCTGGCACGAAAGGAAGAGAGCTGAATATAAAACAAGCAGCCAACAAAACTCTTGTTGTTTTACGTAGATCTCTCGACTTATAATTACTCTAGAGGAGAGGAACTCCCACGCCAGCATAGGAAAGATATTTACGCAAAAAGCAGCTTCGTAAATGTCACTTCAATATATACACCAGTTCTATCCACATAGGGGGCCTAATCTTGTAGCAGACAATCTCGAAGGAAATGTGACAAGTTTCTTTGGTTCAGGAAGTTTGCAGAAACTTCTATATATTATACAGTACTGTTTATTGGAAGTTACACATGAATCAGACTGGGTAGCATCAACATTAGAACAGTTGTATTGAAACCTAGGTTGTTTCATTGTTCAGGGCGAGTCAATTTAACTCGACGAGACAAATACACGTTCGAAAACTGAAATGTGGCAAAAACGAGAAGAACGATTACGTCATGTTTTTACGAACATACTGCGGCATGTAGACTCGTTTTTAAGCAACAACCTCGAAATGAACGAGACAACGGCCGTTAATAGGCAAAGTCCAGTAAACAGCAACAGAGAAACGGTGTTTTCTGTGCGGCTCGTGACGAGCTGTTATAAGCAGGACAGTTCAGTGAGTGAGTCAGTTGAGTTGTCAGTGAGAGCTGGTTGGCGAGTCAGTGAGAGGACTGTTCCGATTCAGTTTTTGTGAGGTGTTGCTGTTAGAAGCTGGTAGCTGAGTCCGGGGACATTTCGGGAACCGTCAGAAGAAGCGGAAAGTCCGCCGTTGGAAGCCGTTATCGAGCAACGGCTAGTGAAGACGTGACTGTGGAAACTAGTGTGTGTGTGTAATAGTGAACTGTGAAGTGTAGTCGCGGGTTCGAATCCCGATGTCATTGAATTTTTAAATTGGCCTAATCCTTTCAGCCACACTACGGCTCTGACGTTGACTCAGCCTCTAACAGAAATGGGTATCAGGAATCTTCCTCAGGGGTAAAGGACGGCCGGCGCATAACGATGACAACCTCACCGCCATCTGTGAGCTGATAATCTAGAAAATTTAGGTCCTTGACGTCTCACAACTCTGTGGGCCTCCACGGCCTATTACAGGGCTGAGCGTTACTTTTTTTTTTCTGGCCGACTGGACTGTTCCGTCTGAACATAGGTTCGCCATAAAACTCACTGTAGTTTGTATGCGGGATATCAGGATAGGGAAATAATGAATTAAAACAGAATTGTGATTTGGATACCTCTTGGTTTGACGCTCATTTTAACAGTGAGAAATAGATGTGAGGATATTATTAAGATGGATGAGTAGAAGAGGGATTGCGAGGTTTAAGCAACCGGCTTAGGCTCGTGTCCAATGTTGGGGTGTCGAACTTTTGGGTTCTGCTACCAGAAGTCTGTTTAGTGGGTCGTATTTTATTCCTTAAGTTTCAAACAGGAACTATAGTCATTAAGATTATGAGCTGAATGATAGGAAACAGATCCTTAATTAATCCACTATTTTCCTGTGATCTATACTGCGGCTTCCAAACTTGAAAACTTTTAGTTAAATATAGCAAGGAACAAGCAAACTCACACCGGATATTTCCCTAATCGAAATCGAAGTATTCCCACTTGGGACATCTCGCGGCTGCCGGGGAAACTCTAACGCATACAGAGGGGATTTCTAAGTACTCTGGAAGAACACTGGCTGGGTGCGTCGGGGGAAGCGCACGGAGGCGTGAACATGAATGTTTCAAAGCCAGCATTTCAAAACAGAGTTTCTTATCAGACACGCGCGACCCTGCAGCAGTGCAATACGCGTCCCCTGCCGCTCGTTTGATGTCGGAAATCATCCAAGAAATTCGACTGAGTTGTCAACGTCTCAATTGCTGACCACTGCATATTAACTGCCGGTCACAGTAGCCGCGAGGTCTTCGCTAGCTCGGACACTGGGATCGTGGGTTCGAATTCCACTCAGGGCACGGATGTTTTGTGTGTGTATGCTTTTATTCTGTGTTTAGGTAGAGGCCTTGCGATGGGCTGAGCACTCGTCCAAGGAGTCCTACCTCACTCAATCATGGAGCTGAGCCCTTCTTGAGAAGCCAATTGTGCAGCCACTCAAGAGCTTCCCAGCATTTCATGGAACCCAAAGTTCATTATCGTGTTCATAAGAGCCCACCAACGGCCTCTATCAAGAGCCAGGTCAATCCAATCCATACCATCCTATCTTATCTCTCTGAGATCCATTTTAATATTGTCCATCCACCTACGCCTTGGTCTTTCTCCTTAATTCCGGCTTTCCCAAATATTCTGTATACATTCCTCCTCTACCCCATTCGTGCTACATGCCATGTCCATCTCATCCTCCTTGACATGATCATTTTAATTATACTTGGAGAAGCGTACAAGTTATGAAGCTCCTCATTATCCAAGGAGTTCTACCGTCTGTGAAAAATGATTATGGAACTGAAAAAGAGGTCTGGGCCCTGAATCGGTTGGAAGGGCCAATGGAAAGAAAATATATGAACTGTGAGAGCGCCATTACTCGTATGACAAAGGAGCAAACGCCACTGAGAATGCATGCAAGCTAGACACCGATATCTTGAGCTCCTGGCATGTCCATCCTCATGGTTGCGGCGGTGAAAAGGTGTATGATGAACGAAATGTGCCATGAATTCATTACCTATTTCAAAATTGTGTAACCGAAATATCTCTTATTACACAGCATTAGGGTATATTAAAGCACTAACTGCACAGAGAAAAATACTTCACAAGAAGTTAATGGTTGCTGAGCTAGTCAAAAAAATCGGCGAAATGTTCATTACCGTAGTCATAAGTGCCTAACACTATTTGCTACTTAAAGCAAGATGAACATTAATATCTTCAATCCAATTTGTTTAAGATATATTTTAATATTATCCTCTCATATACGTACGTGTAAGAATTGCGAGTGATATTTTTCTTCCAGAATCTCATGACAAAATTTTCAATGTATTTCTGTGCTCTCCTACTGTTATAAAAATTCGTTACATTCTGTCGAAATATTCACAGGGATGCATACATATATGTGAGATATGTAATATCTTATTCTCTTTGCAAAACAAACCTACATTGGTAATACGTCCCTGCCAGTGTTCGAACCATTAGATAAAGAGTTTCTGTTCCACTGAAATCTGCAGAGTTCGTAAGACTGAATGGGGGCACGGTTCGTACAGGTTTCTGAAACGCAATCTCAAGTTCACACTTCAGTATTTTAAATAGACGATTGACATCACGTCGAAGGCGCATTTGAAAGCATAAGGGAAAAGGAAATATGTTCCCTTCTAATGGAGTTTTTCCTTCCTCCACGTCAGTTCAACGGTGCGAAATGTTAAGAATGGAAAGAATAGAGTCCAAAAGAGGGAAGTGAGGTCTAGAAGCAAAGAACCGACATTTCCATACTGACACTGCACAAACACACTCTCTGTAATCGTTCATGCGCAGACTTAAAGCCTCGAACTCAAAGAATCAGAGCGTGATGACATGAACCCCGGATAGGGATTTAATAAACCTCGGAAAGGGGGGGGGTAATATATGAGTGTGGGGCACGATCGAATGATGAACCGAAGAAATATCTAACCGAGTCTGAACTCGGCCCTTCATCGTCTGACAGTCTCAGCTGGGCAAAGCCTGTATATTTTGAAACCATAAGCCACTAGAATGAATAATATTGTATATGCTAAAAGATTAATACTTTATATGCATAAATATTAGTTGGTTTGAGGATTCTGTATTTTCAAGGAATGAGTTTAATTTATTTATTTTTGTTAATGTTCCTTTGCCTTTAAGTTTATTAGCCTACTTTTTTTAAATTAAGAACATAATAGGAGGCTTTTTGAGATCATCTAGCTGTCTGTCTGTTTATCCGTCTGTCTGTGTATCTTACCCCTAGTGATCAATGCTTATGAGCTCATGTGTGTTCCCCCCATAATTCTTGTTAGGAGGCCCACGAGATCACCTTGTTGTTTATGCGTCTGTGTTACCCCATAATTTTTCGTTTTCTATGCGGCCCGTGTAATATCAAAGGAAAGTAGGCGAACAGTTATTCCAAGAATTTTTGTTATTTAACGTAATAATATTAGCGAACAACTTTTCACTATGTGGAAGCATTTCTTCCTCTCCGTTATGAAAAATTCTGTATCAGAATTATGAAGAAATAAACAATGTTCAGATTTCAGTAACTTTTCCCACATACAACTGACCACAGAGCATAGGTCTTTGTCTTCTGATAAAGTGACTATCGTTAAGGGAAGAACAGAGACTGGGGCTGCTAAGGAGTGTGTCTGTAGCTGACAGAAGGGCTGTAATGGGACAATAGCGAAAATTTTATACTGAAGAGCTACACAACTCATACCCTGTACAGAACACTGTCACGTAGTTTATGGTTCCGTGACTAATAATAACGGATATTGGACTGGATGATTGGTTTTAACACCTTCTTTTATAACCTCTCTAATCACAATCAATTATTGCGCTCTCGCTAATCTACTCACTTCACAAATCACTACGACACGGTCTCTTCTGCCTTTACTAGTCGTATCCTGGCAACGGATTTATAAGTCTCATGCTGACATTCAACGGACAACTGAATTAAACCGTATTACGACTGGACTGGACTGACAATTGCTGTTGGCTTCTCCTTAAGTAAATAACGAATTCCTGTACCAGTTAAATAGTTTTTGATTGAGCACCTTTCAAAACGTGGACTTCTATCTGCAACCTCACGGAACAGACTTATCATTAACACTTCTCTGTCACTCTATTGTTACAGAAAATACTTATGTACGATGTGGAGAGAAAATTACATGTCCCAGTGACTTAATGGACGTTAAATGTGGACAGGGATGAACAGTGAGTGATTTGAGAGTTAATATAATTTTATACACCTCCGAAACGACAGAAACTTCGCCCAAAACCAAACAGAGTAACAACTCAAGAACAGCATTAATATCAATAACTAATGGCTGTCAAAGCCTAAAATCAGTAATTTAAAAGTTATGTTTTTTTCCTTTCTTTTTTTCTCCTTTTCTTCCCACTTAGTAGCGTAGGGCTGATTTCCCAGTTTTATGATCATTTCACAGACGGTAGGACTCCCTGGACGCGCGATCAGATCGTCGCAAGGCATCTACCTAAATACAGGACAAAGCACAGAATAAATGCATACACACAACAAACATCCCTGTCCTGAGTGGAATTCGAACACACGATCTCGCTTTCGAGCGAGCGAAGACGGTACATGTCTTACGGTGCATCCACATTACTCGTGCTCGTGCTCGTACTCGCCAGGCTTGTGCTCGTCGGGAGACTCGTCTGGCTTTTACTTGTGATCGTAAATCTTCGTCCACACTACTTCAGTTGCTCGCCAGGCTTCGGCGCGGGCTGTAGCCGTATTTTAATTTATTGGCTATAGTTTTAAATTAAAAATCTACAATTTGCTTGTCTCGTGACTTGTCATATCGTCCACATTACTTGCGAGCGCAAGCACGAGCACAAGCACGATCACGAGTAATGTGGACGCGCCTTTAGACAGCTCTGCTACCATAACCGACTAAAAATAATGTTATGGATTGCATAATATAGACCTCCATTCATTCTAACATTACTGAAATTTCGATACAGGAATTCTATGACTTCACTTCCATTTCAATATGGACTTTACAACTTCGTGGTGCAAATAATAAACAGAAATTGTTTGGCTTTAGAAAATATTATTCCAATGATAAAACATGCATGAAATCTTCGAACCTTGAAAACATAGCAGAGTTTCTTCGACACCCTTTCCCTTGCAGCGTCTTTCATACTCTCTTCATCTTTCTCTGTCCTTTCTTCCGATTTCAGCTTCTTTTTTCATGGCTTTCACCACATCCGTGGCATCGGTCTCACCTTTTAAATCTTTTTACTGAGACTCAAGAAAGCACTACTCCTTCACTCTGTCAGAGCGAATAAAATGGTCCATCACACAGACTCAATCTTCTATAGGAGGCGTTCCTCGCGCCATTCTTATTATAACACTGGACTGACAGGACTTCCATACACCACGTGAGATTCCATGGCCTACCCTGAAAGTAGACGCAGCGCATTCTTATTATAACACTGGACTGACAGGACTTCCATACACCACGTGAGATTCCATGGCCTACCCTGAAAGTAGACGCAGCGCATTCTTTCACAAGTCGGTGTACACCTAGCAGACTAGAGACTTACATCCTAGATGACACTAGGCGTATTCTGCACTCACCTTGTTCACACACTCACGCAGCGATCCCGTAACTTCAAAGCAGTTACCCATATTCAAAGCTGCAGTTCTTTTATCGCATTTTAGATCGAAATTCTAAACACTTTTTTTTTTCAATTAGGGCCCCTCTGCCCAATGGTTAAAGTTGGCCTCTGATTTTATTATTCTCTGTTTTAGCGAACTTCGCTATCAACTACTAAAACTTTCACAAAGTATTTCCGAATGCATCGAAGATTATATCTGCAGACTTAATGATCTATGTTACAGTAAGTTTCCAATAATTACGCCAGATGTCACTAACATGTAAGGCCAAATAATTCCGCGAATATTAGAATAAATTTCTTTTCTATTTACAGAATTTCAAAAGTTTTTAATGGCTGGCTCAGTTTATAATTTTGATTCACATATCTGGGTAGCAGACACATAAAGAATATAAAAAATGATTTTGTTTTTGATTTTTTGTTTTTGTTTTTGTAACCTTACCGCCATCTTTGAGCCGATTGTCTAGACTCTAGACAATGTGGGACCCTCAACGTCTGACAACCCTATGGGCCTTCACGGTCGGTACGGGGATAGCTTTACCGTTTTTTTATTTTTTTTTCTTAATTTGGGATTTCACGCTTCTAGTTTACATGTACACGTACAGCATGTTACTCGTAAGTACTGTCTTTTGAAATATAATTTACCCGAAATTATTTTTAGTTTATATGTGTTTAATATTTCCTTGTCTTCTTTCTCTTTTCTCTCTATATACAAAAGAGCTTTGTAAGGGTGACTGAAAACTATGAAATTACGCACTTTCGTGCTTTTAATGAATAAAAATATGTACTTCCATCACTCTTTCGACTCTAGGTAACTATTTGGTATATAGATTTGATGTATACAGCGATCTGTTTGATCATAAGACTTATCACCATTTTGCATGACAACGCTATATAATATAGAAGATATGTAATGTTTCATCCTTAGTTGAGTCTAATTTTAATGAAAAGTGAAGGTATTTCAGTATTAGTACACTAAATAGTTTTGTCAGATAACTTGTACTCTTCTCCAAGTATAATTAAAATGACCAAGTCAAGGGGGATGAGGTGGGCAGGACATGTAGCACGAATGAGGGAGACGAGAAATGCGTATAGGATATTAGTGGGAAGGCCAGAAAGAAAGAGACCACTGGGAAGATCAAGGCGTAGGTGGGTGGACAATATTAAAATGGATCTTAGAGAGATAGGATGGGATTCTATTGATTGGATTGATCTGGCTCAGGATAGGGACCAGTGGAGGGCTCTTGTGAACACGGTAATAAACCTTCGGGTTCCATAAAATGCTGGGAAATTCTTGAGTAGCTGCAGAATTGGCGGCTCCTCCAGGAGGGCTCAGCTCCATGAGTAAGTAATTAAGTAATGAAACTATAGTGCATTGGTAGGTATGTACGATAGAAAGCGATTTCAAAATCCGCGTAGGTATAAGCCTTAAATAAGTGCACGATATAAGAAATACGCGATGTCATTATATCAGCAGTGCTTATTTTAAGAAAACCCCTGATCAAATAAAGGACACTTCAGTTGAAATCATGATGAAAACTTACAGTAAAACAAGTACTACTACTTTTGCCATTACGTTTTACTAATGCTACTAATATCCTTCATATCAGAAGAGAAACTTTTTTTAAGATGTAGAGTGTCGCATTAAATTGTAAGTAACCATACTGAAACGGCTGTAATCACAACTATAAGCAAGAACTTCAAATATTCTGATTTCCCTTCCCAATACACGGGTTGAAATAATTACAGCTTCGATATCGACTGAAGAGGCATCTGTCGTTTTATAATGAACACATGAACCAAGTATTCTCTTTGGTACATACGAATGAGCCCTGGTACAGAAAGTTTAACGCAATTAAATTATGCGAGTAGAATTGAACTTTATTAAACTTTGAATTGATTTCTAACAAGTTAACTTAGTTTATACGTAAATAAGCTCTACAATTTCACCAAAAGTACAGGAAGATTTGGAAAGATTTATCAAGTTATTCCCTGAACATTACATGACGTTCGATGTTCAGAAACTGCATTGTTTTTTAAGTTCGCGGAGGATCCGAAAAGTAAATATTATCTGAAATATTAATCGTAGAAATTGTGTACAGGCTTGTTAGGCAGGTTATTCTTTATATTTTCGTCATTTATTATCATTAAATTCCTGTATAGAAAACCGAAATTAATGACCGAGGGGATTCGTTACGCTGACTACGTGATATCCTCTATAAGCTAAAGTTGGCACTAACTTCGCCGACAAGAGGCGGTCGCTCAGTCGGTATAATTCGCTTGCGGACTAATATCACGGAATTTGTTGTTTTTATTATCATGTAAATATAGAATCACGCTATAATATAATAGGATAAATAATATATCGCTAACTGGAACTATTGATTTCGTAATATAAGGAATGTTTGAACATCTAGTGCAATTAATAGAGTTTGATTGATAATTTGGCTTCAGTTTCGCTGAAGTACGAAGATTACAAGACCTGGATGCATTCAGGGTATTTCGAAACGAATAAGGACTGTTAATATAAAATTCTGGTGCATTAAGTGAACCACTGAAACTATTGTAGAATCAGCAGCCATACTTCAATGTGCACGAATGGCTGAAAGAAAGCACAAAAAAACGAACATAAAGAAAAAGAGAGGGGACAGCGGGGGAAGGGAGAGACAAAGGAAAGAATGCTCTCTACCCAACACGCACGCACACACACACACAAAAAAAAGCTAACAGATGAAGCGAAGTTGCGTTTGCTTTCATGGGTAGAACAAACAAGACAGAAACGTTAAAAAAGTAGAAGTTGCATTTGCGTGGTTTTAAACAGAGAACGGCTTTTTCTTCAGTTTAGCGTGCAGAAATATATCGCCACTGAGAATAAAGTTCAAGGAGAGAGAGAGTGAAGAGTTGGAGCGGTTTATTGCGAAGCCAGAGGGCATTTTGCTTCCTTAGTCTTGAAATCCCTGTTTCTACCACATATGAGATATGTGTAACCAAAGTTCCAATATTTTATATTCTCAACTGTTGTTCACATGTCCAAAATTCAGAGATTTGGTAGTGTATTTATCTGGGACACTCGAGTCCTTTCAAGTTCTCCTCCCGTATTTTCAGCACACTTCAGACATTCCACGTACCCCTAAACGTCTCTTTAAGATTTCTCTAAGAGCCCATTTTGCACGACCGCTCAACACGTAGGCATCTTCATTGCTCCCATACATCAAGCAGGTCAAGTACACCTGAAATATCCCCACCACTTTACATCACTTAAAAAAGCATAAGGGTAGGCTTACTTCCACTTCCCCTCAAAGACTGAAAATTGATGGAAAGGTAAAAGAATTCTGGACACGTGACAAATAATTCTATAACTAGAAATTGAACTTATATTCTACTTCAGAATATATTCTTATCTATGCATTCACGCTACTGTTTGTGTTTACATTACTGACTAATAGCGGCCATACGAATAATGTATATAGTCCCAGTCTTTGTGATATAAATTACTACACTTTGTGAGCTTCAATTCTTCATCCTTGAGATGGTCAAGTTTATTTCATAACTAACTAATTCCATGGAGCTGATCCTTTCTTCAGAAGCCGCCATTTGCGAAACTACTCAAGAAATTCTTAACATTTTACGGCTCCCGATGTTTCATTGCCGTGCTAACAAGAGCCATCCATTGGTCCCTATTTTGAAGCAGATCAATCCAGTCCACGCAACCCCATCCTACCTCTCTCAGATATTCTTTAATAATATCTTCCCGCGTATGTCTAGGTCTTCCTAGTGGTCCCTTTACTTCTGGCTCTCCCATGAAAATCCTAAACGTATTCCTCCTTGCCCCATAGTTCTGCATGCCCTGCCCACCTCATCGTCTTTGATTTGAGCATTCTAATTACGCTTGGCGAAGTGTACAAATGAAGCTCCTCATTATGCAGTTTTAGAACATTACATATCAAGTTCGGAGATCTTGTATCAAATTATGCAGTCACTGCTCCCTTTCACACGTTTCTGAATTCATCTCCCAGTAATCATTTTACTATTCCACGCTGCATGCTCTGAGCAGCTGGTAGTGCCGTTAAACAAACTGTAAATAGATGAAACAACGCTGTGACTAGAGCTGCAAGAAGCACTGTTAGTGAACGTCTAAATTATGGAACTACAGTCCCAAAGACTTGGTTCAATTCCGCCCAGTTTTAATTAACATCAGAATGTCTGCGCTTATGACGAGAAATATCTATCGCTCTATCCATCTATGGCTCTACAGGCCGATCACCGTGGCGCCACGGTCTAAGGCATGAATTGCCTTCGCTCGCTCGAAAGCTGGGATCGTGGATTCGAACCAATCAAGGCATGGATATCTATATGTGCGTTTATTCTGTTTGTGTTGTTCTGTGTGCAGGTAGTGCCCTTGCGACGGGCTGATCCCCAGTCCAAGGAGTCCTACAGATTGTGTACATGATCAAGAACCTGAAAAAGTGGTCAAGGTCCAACAAAGGACTGTAGAAACAAAATAAACATAATAATAATAATAATAATAATATCAATAAAAATGGCTCTACAGCCATTGTGGACCTTGATAGTTTTTTTTCAGTTTCTTAAACTACATATAGTCGGTAGGACTTCCTGGACGGGGGTGGCGGGATATATAGTACAGCAGAGAGATGAATAACACTCTTGTAGCAATATTCATCAGAATTAATTAATGCGGTAACAAAAGAGTATATATGTAGTTGAGATTAATAGTGGCAGTTGTTACATTTGTAGTAAAAGTGGTGGTGGTAGTAGCAGTAGTAGTAGTAGTAGTAGCAGCAGTAATAATAATATTTTTTGTTTGCCGACAGTAAGACAGTAAATATCCCGTAACTGGCGGACTCTACACGTGTACACACAAACAAAAAATGAAAAAAAAAGAGAATGAAATAGCAAGGAAATTGATGCAATGAAGTAAATAGGGTTGAGAAAGGAAAAGGTATCCTTGAGGGCAGTAATGTTCATAAATACGTCTAATAATCTGGGACATTCTCTTCTTAAATATTATCATTATGATTATTTTTATTACTGCTACTACTACTACAACAATTACTACTACTACTACTACTACTACTACTACTACTACTACTACTACTATACAATGCCACAAACGGCATAACCATTGGAAATGTACTTATTTTATTTTTCACACCTGCCAAAGCTAACTTCAATTTTCTTGGAATTGTTATTAATTTATTGCTATTATATAGACTGTCATATTTTGTATCTTGCTCGGCAATTTTTTGTGTATTTCTGTATAATCGTGTTAACTTTGTAACTGGCCACTGTGCTGTTAAGTATGCACGTAAATAAACACGAATTGAATTATTATTATTATTATTATTATTATTATTGTCCAATTCAATAATAATAATAATAATAATATAGCATTTCACTGAAGAAGCCTGCCCTTACACAAAACCAAACCATCAGGGTTCTTGCAAATTAGTGTATGTGTGTAAATACGTAAATAAGCTATTTAACTTAAGACACTTGGATAGTTCCATGCCCATCAAACATCCATTCTTAGCGGAGACTACTACCAATAGCAATATCGGTTAAATTGTCTCTGTGCTTAGGCATCGTGTCATGAGCACGTGTGGGATGGTAGGAGTAAGGTTCCATATATTCTTAACCTCGATACTAAATTGGAGTGGTCAGCTTCACGCTCCAGAGGAATTTCTCTAGATCTAAGGATGGGTGAGTCTCAGAGTGAGTCTGCTGTGGTAGCAAAGAAAGGAGCTTCCTCTGCCTGGAATCGAACCTCTGACCACTTCAATTATTTAACTGTCCTGAATAATAGTTCAATTCAATTCACTTCTTCATTCATTTACTTGTTCACCCAATAGCCCAAAAGTCAATCCTAAAATAAACACAAGCAAAAGAAATAAACAAAAACACACACAAACGATAAAACAAGGCAACTGTAATAATAATAATAAAAATGATAATAACAATAACCAAAGTAACAACTACGACGATTCAATTTCATTACGTATAAACCACCCATTTGTAAGTCGCCATGAGCATTCCAGCTAATTTTTTGGAGGAAGATGTTTCAGCTAAAATCAGCACTTGTTTATAATCATATAATGTTAGGCTTGTTGCGTACGTTAAGGGAATGAGGATTTTTACACTTCTCTGACACAAGAGACCGGCATCTCTGACAATGTTGTACAATAATCCCGTTAATTGATATTTTGGATGCTGTTAATCGTTCCAGCTTTTTCAAACTGCAATGTTTTGGGTTTAGGGCTAGCTTTTCCATGGAAACAAAGGGAGTAAGGCGATTTACTTTGCTCTCTCACCTGAAACAGAACCAGTTTCCAAAACGCTGTGGTATGAAAAAACTTGCGACGATCAACATTATACCAGTGAAAAGGCCAATAAAATATGTTCTAATTATTAATTCACAATTACACGCCATGAAATCAGAAATTGGACGGAAAATATTTAAAAATTCAGGAGAAAACTTGTTCATTAACACACCATGATCTTCCCGCAGCAAAAAAATGGGAACAATTAGACACTGTATGGGGCTCAGTAATTCACAATAGACCTATTTATTTTTCCTTGGCTCTACAGTTCCAGTGGGCCTAGGCCTACCTCCGTGAACTTCTCCGTTCACTTCGGTTTTTCTCGATCTTACACATTCGGTAGGACTCCTTGGGCGGGTGAACATCGTCGCAAGGCCTCTACCTGTACACAAACACAAAAAAACGCACACATACAAACTAAACATCCATGTTCTGAGTGGGATTCGAACCCACGATCCCGGTTTCCAAGCGAGCGAAGACAGTACATGCCTTAGACCGCTGGGCTACCGTGACCGGCCATAATAGACCTATACAGTGCTATTACTGTCCTTACTAATAGATTACTTGTCTCTCCAGTCCGTTCTACATTTTGTCCGTGTGTTCTACCACGAGACGGTATTTGTGTTCCTGAGTAGCCGGGATAGCGCAGTCGGTATAGCGACTGGCTACGGGCTGGACGACTGAGTGGTCGGAGTTCAAGTCTCGGTATGGTAAAAAAATTTCTCTCTTTCAAATCGTTCAGACCGTCCCTGGGGTCCACCCAACCTACCAAAGAATACCAGGGGCTCTTTCTCCGAGGGTAAAGAGGCTGGGGTGTGAAGCTGCCCACTCACATCCCACTAGAGCCGAGGTCAAGAAAATATGGGTCTACGTCCCTACACACTTCCATGGCGTAGTGCTTAATTCGTGAACATAGGGACAAGTTTACCTTTACTCGTAGCGTAAATTTTCAATGTTCATATGCAATTTGTATATCCATAGTACTTTTAGAAAGTTGTATTTCAGTTCAAATGACATTAATTGATATTAGATATTTTGTTCTATTCTTATGTCTGTTTATATTGCTTGTTATTAGTTTTGTATTCATCCTGACGGTAATTGGCCTCTGGGTTGCTGAATCCAGCACGTTAATAAATAAGGAATTCAAATGAATTATTATTATTATAATTATTATTATTTTGGCGTGGACTGCGTGGAGACCTTGGCTCTGCGACCAAAACTGGCCTTCGTAGGCTATAATTGTAGATCATAATTTTAAGGTTATCATATGCATGTTCCATTCATCATCAAATATAATAACATACTTTATGCAGTATTTAATATTACTTCATATGAAAATTGCGTGAGGCATGCAGTATCGTAGTTGGTTGAGGCACTATGTTAGAAGCAGGAAGGTCCCGGGTTCGATTCCGAATAATGGCATTGGACTTTTTCAATTTACCTAATTCTTCCAGCCGCAATATGGTCCCGCGGTCGACTCAGCCTCTAACTGAAACGAGTACCAGGAATCTTCCTGGGGTAAAGGGCGGCCGGCCCGTAAGGCTGACAACCTTACCGCCATCTTTGAGCCGATTGCCTAGAAAATGTGAGAACCTCAACGTCTCACAACCCTATGTTCCTTCACTACCTGTTACAGGGATAGCTTTAATTTTCTATGAAAATTGCATACATTCTTAAATTCTTATTTAAATATCAGTCCCTACTATTCAGAAACTATTATTTGCAAACTTGTCATGTTGGAACTCTTTTCTATTTTCCATCCTATTACATTTATATGTCCCATATCTCCCCCCACCTATGTTTTGACAACATCGACACGACTGGAAATTCGCTCTTGTCAGCAAGGCTGTCTGTGTAAATCCAGACCGTGACTCTCTACATGACGGTGCCCAGGGTCATTGGATCACAAAAACTGATTTATAGCAATACAATGCAACAGACGGACTTCAGTGAAGTATCACTGACATATTTGTGGCAAATAACCTTCTCTGCGCAGGCGCAATGAATTTATTGCAGTATTCATAGCATCTACATATATTCAGGCTTGAACATGGTTAACACTACTGATTGTTATTCTGGAGGACAGGAGTTAGATTTTCGGTTTAAAGACCTGCTACCAGGACCGAAATTTGTAATGATTTGCCTCGGTACCTCCAGGAAACATTCAGATGTTAATATACCTGAAATGCTGTTTTCCCTGTTCTTCTAATTTTATTTTAAACATAAGAGTCGGGATAGCTCAGTCAGTATAGTGATAGGCTACGGGCCGGTAGACCCGTAGCAGTGGAAAATTTCTCTCTTCTCCACAGCCTCAAGACCGACTCTGCGGCCCACCGATCCTCCTATCCAGTGGGTACCGGGGCTATTTCCCCGGGGATAAACGGCAGCGGCGTGAAGCTGACCATTCACCTATATCTAGTGCTGAGGTTAAGAAGGGTGGAGTTGTACCCTTACTCCCCCATTTGCCTTTATGGCATAGTGTTTAAGTAATTAAGCACAGTGTCAATTTATCTTTTTCATGAAGTCACTATATAATTTAGCGCTCTGTAAACATTATATGAAATAATGTCACTAAATAGGGAAAGAAATCGACTTGCCTTCTATGGGCACCGAGTAATATCCAAAACAGCATGTATGGCTATAAATAAAACGTGATTACTAGTTGGATAAACTCAGTTATTCTGCTGAACTACGATATAACAAGGATTAAGGGTATTCACGAGGCACAATAATGGAACAATAGTGAACCATATAACAGGGGAAACAAGAGAGACGCAGGAAATTAGGATTTAATTTATTCATATATTACTGAGTGACCGGTGGGAAAGCCAGAAGAAAAGAGACTACTGGGAAGACCAAGGCGTAGGTAGGTGGACAATATTAAAATGGCTCTTAGAGAGATAGAATGGGGTTGTATTGATTGGATTGATCTAGATTAGGATAGGGACCAGTGGAGGGCTCTTGTGAACACGGTAATGAACTTTCGGATTCCATAGAAATCCTGGGAAATTCTTGAGTAGCTGCAGAATTGGCGGCTCCTCCAGAAGTGCTCAGCTCCATGAGTAAGTAAGTAATTACTGAGTGACCGATTACGTAACCCTTAGCCGTACTACCTTGAAAAGAGTTCTTCACGATATAATGCCATTTAGTCCATTGAAAGTTATCCGACGTTTCGGAGGAACGTGTCGCTTCCTTCCTCAGGGTAGAAGAATAAGCATAAGAAGAATCCAGCATGTAGCAAGCAGAGCATGAGGCAAACATTCCTCCGAAACGTCGGTTGGCTTCCTATGGACTACTCGGCGTTATATCTCAGAAGACAGAACTCTTCATAACTAATGCATGGAGCACCTCATATCCTTAACATTTAACTAGATGAAAATTCGCTACGAAAGAGAAGGTTTCCTTTCACAAATTTTTGTCCACAGCAGTGAAAAGAAATATCCCTCTATTTCATATTAGAAGTCTGTAAGACGAAGGGAACTTAGGAAGAGCATTTCAGAGTGCTGGGCTATATAAATTCCTGCCTCTTCAAATCTTTATGCAGCGTTACGGAGATAGAAAACAGCCCTCAGAATTCCTTCATTGAGAAGTATCAGGTAAAAGAGAACCAAGATTTGTTATAGACAAGAATTCCTTTTTAAATTACGATAAGAAGTCATAAGATTCTAGAATATTTCAAATTCTCCAGTTTATATAATGATGCTACTAAGTACTACAAATTAATCTTTATAAAATTTAATGATTCATTTCAGCGCATAATAGAGTTTACAGCAGCCTTTCGTTTGTAAGATATACCATCGAAGATCTGCAAAGTCTCCGAAACTGTAGTTCTTAATAAGCAAGCAATATTTCATAAACAGTGGGGTCGTTTACGATCCATTTCCATACAAACCATCACAAGCTTAGCTAAAATTTTTCGATGGTAATCGCAGTGAAGCGCCGGTCACGGTAGCCGAGCGGTCTAAGGCATGCACTGTCTTCACTCGCTCGGAAGCCGGAATCGTGGGTTCGAATCCCACTCAGGGCATGGATGTGTGTGTGCGTTTTTCTGTGTTTGTCTACAGGTAGAGGTCTTGCGACGAGCTGATCACCCGCCCAAGGAGTCCTACCGAATGTGTAAGATCTAGAAAAACCGAAGTGAACGGAGAAGTTCATGGAGGTAGGCCTAGGCCCACTGGGGCTGTAGTGCCAAGGGGAAAAAAAATCGCAGTGAAGCTAACAAACAAACAAACTAATGAATTCCAAGGATTAAGGTCCTTTTTAGGGAAGAATTATTCGCTCAGCTGGTCAAAGAATTACCATCATTTTAATGCACCCGAAAGTTTATTATTATATTCACAAAGGCCCTTGTCTGGTTCCCTATTCTCAGGCAAATTAGTGCAGTTTACTTTCTTCCGCTCTTTCTTAACATTACTTTTAATATTATCCTCCCATTTATGTTTCAATTGACCCAATCATTCCAGCCGCACTATGGCTCTGATGTCGAATCTGCCTGTAAGAGAAATCAGTACCACGAATCTTCCTCGGGTTAAAGGGCGGCCGGCGCTTAAGGCTGACAAACTTGCCGCCATCTGTGAGCAAGTTGTCTAGAAAACATGGTAACTCCCCGTCTGACAACCTAATGGGCCTCCACGGCCTGTTACAGGGATAGCTTTACCTTTTTTTACGCCTTTGTCGTTGAAATAGACTCTTTCCTTCAGGTTGCTTTGACAAAACTTCAGATGCATTTATCTTATCTCCCATGCGGGCAATATTCCCTGCTCATTTCATCCTCCATGATTTGATCATCCTAATAATATTTAGTGGAAGGGTCGTGTTGTGAATCTTCTAATCACGGACCATTCCAACAACCTCTTGCAATTTCTCCATTTTATATCCAAATATACTCTTGAGCATTCTCATCATAAATATACTTCCCCTAAAGACAGGCCAAATTTCACACACTATAAAGTAATAATTTATAATTTTGCATGCGGTAGCGTAGTTGGTTAAGGCACTATGCTATAAGCCGGAAGGTCGCGGTTTCAGGTCCCGAAGAGGTCATTGGATATTTTTTTCAATTGACCTAATCTTTCCGGCCGCACTATGGCCCTGGGCTAGATTCGGCCTCTAACAGAAATGAGTACCAGGGATTAATTAAATAATTTCCCTTGGCAGTAAAGCGTGGCTGACAACCTTACCGCCATCTTTGAACCGATTGTCTAGAAAATGTGGGACCCTCAACGTCTCACAACCCTATGGGCCTTCACGGCCTGTTACAGGGATAGCTTTATTTTTTATAGTTTTACATACTCAAATCTTTACACTTTTAAGCAGCAGACAAGAAAACGGAGGATTCTGAAATTAATGGCAGCAAGTATTCCTAGAATGTACTCTGTCCTTGATTTCCCAATGAAAGCAATTTTGACTTGATATCGTTGTTTACGAATATTTTAGATTTATTACCTGATTTCATATTACCATTTTATCCTGTATTCTGATGACGAGACATGAACATATTCTTCAGTTTCAATTTGCTTTTGTAACAATGTCCCTTCTATAATCTAATAAAGCTTCTGTTTTCAAGAGTGTTCACGTTTGTTGCCTAATAAATTGACATCAGCACAGATCAAAGGTTGATATGTTTTAATTATATCTAATCCCTCCCGGTATCTTCGAGCTTTATAATTGCATATTATAAAGCAAAGTTGAAAAGCGATTTCTAAAAGGCATGTCCGTATTTCGGAAAATTCTGAATGGCAAAAACACTGCACGAATATTTGCCGGTACGGACTTTCCTGTATGTTTCCGTTTAAAAACATTTTAATTAACTTGTCTAGATACAGGTTTAGACCGAATTTAATGAGACTTTTGTGCAGTACTTCTCACATAATTGAGTTATCAGCTTTCTTGGAATCCAGAATTTGCAGTTCCTTTGTCCAGTCGCTGATGAATGTAGAACGTCTAATCTACAGCTGATTCAGTACATCGAAGTTTACACTGATTTTCTCCAGCAGTTTCGTCTGCATAGGGGGGTTCATTCGAGAGAAAATGCTGGATAAAATTCTATCGTAGTTTTAACATTTATATTTTTCAATAATAAATACAGTCACTTTTATTTCCCTGTTTATGGATGAGTACAATAAGACTCTTTCCAGTTCCATAACAATTATTCGTTATTTAAAATAGATTGAAGGAATAGTTGATCTCTGCCGCACCATAACTCAAGCGGTTAGTCGCTGGCTTCCCACCGCGGCGATTTGGGTTCGATCCCGGGTCTGGTCAAGTGGGATTTGTGGTGGACAAAGTGGGGCTGGGGCGGGTTTTCTCCGAGTACTTCGATTACCCCTGCCAATCTTCATTCCACCAATTGCTCCACAATCACCCTCACCTATCATCTGGGGCTGGTAGAATACGTCAGAAGTAGTCGCGGTACAAGGGACTTAGTCCCACCCCACTAGCAATAAAAAAATGAACTCAAGAACGCAATATTTTAATTCACGCTTGTATAATTCTGTCGGAATATGAACAGTATTTGGAGATCTATACTTCTTAAAATTTAATTGATTTTTAAACATCATTTAAACTCATATTTATTAGATCCAGTCCCTAATAGCTCAAATGTGTACAACTAAGTTTTCCCGAGATCGTTAAGTCCATATGCATTGAACACCCAACAAAAGAAATATTTTCACTTATTCAAATTATTCTGCATATCTGCATATAGATCACCATTTTCATTCTTTAGCAAGTTACTCAAAGGTTTGTAACCCTTCTTAAATTCAATTCTGAAATAAAAGTCTCTAACATATTTGTTTATATTATTTGTTCCAGGAAATTTAATTTTCTTTCCCGTGTTCATTTCTGGAATAGCTCCTACTCCTACAGTGTTCAGATTATCTCCCTGTCTTTCTCCTACATTCTATAACAACTGCGATTTAATAGTCTTTCCCTGATATAATCATTTTGAGAAATCTTCTTTAAACCATGGATTATGCTGTTTTAGCAAATAATTGCCAATTGCTTTGGCTGAAGTTATGATATTCTGTTTTAATAATTTATCAGTCCACACTGATGTCCATATTGTCACTAGTTTACGGATCCGTGACTAATAATACTGGTTTCTCGATTGGATTATTGGATTTAATAATCTTCTTCTTTGTACAATCTCTCTTAATCACAATCGCTATCGCCAATCCACTCACTTCACAAATCACTAAGACACGCTAAGTCTTCTCAGTCTTCATTAGTCCTATCCTGGCAACGGATTGTTAACAGTTTCACTGTAACTATAGAACACAATCTTCTCTTCATGGCCTGACTTTCAACTGACAACTGACCGACGACTGAACTCACAATTATTGTTGGTTTCTCATCTACAGTCTCCGGTCGGACCACAACACAGAAAAAATATTCTTTGTCTAGAAATGGCTATAGGCGAAGCACATAGAAAGCACCTCTTTGGGTATTCAAAAGTAGTGGGAGGGGACGGGAGCAGAATGGGTATATAGAATTTACTTGGGAAACCTGAAGGGAAGAAATCACACCTATCTACCTATGGCTCTACAGCCCTTTGTTGGACCTTAGCCACTTTTCCAGTTTCTTGATCTTCTACACAGTAGGTACGACTCTGGGACGGGGCATCAGCCTGTCTCAAGGCCGCTTCTGCACACAGGTCAGAGCAAAAACGGAATAAACGCACACAGACATCCATGCCTTAAGTGGGATTCGAACCCACGATCCCAGTGTATGAGCGGACAAGACAGTTCATACCTTACACCGTTCGACCACTGTGATTGGTCGAGAAGTCACGCGAGAGATATAAAATTAGACGAGATAAATAAAGTACACGCTTTATATATAATTGAATCTCAAGAAATAAAGAAGGCCTGCATGTTACATATTTCAGTTCAATAATTCAGTATGTTGTATTTTAGCGTCCTGTTGCACTGATTCATTTTCATAATGTGTATATATTAACAGTCTTCAAGTGCATACAATCCCATCTACCACTTCTACACTACATGTTTCGGCAGTATGCTGCCATCTTCAGGTGTATTGATCCGTTAACCATTTTACTGCTTGCCTTTATACGTGTATGTCCATTTACAAATAATATTAAATTTGTATACGTCCTTATATAATAATAAAGTTTATGTTTTTAAAAATTGTTAAAACCTATTATCTCATACGTCATATTTTTAAAATTCGTGTGTATTATTAATCATCCACATGGGGGTCGTTCTTCTTATGTTTCTAATGTTGTTTGCATATCTGCAACGTGAAAAATGTTACATATTAATGTTATGTTTTGATTTCTATTGGTTTCGTGTTGTTAATATTTTACTGTTTAGTACTCACTGTGTCTTATGATGTGTTCTACTGTTGTGGCTGTGTGCGTTGTATCGTTGGATGTGTGTGTGTGTGTGTGTGCTGTTTTCGTTCTCTTATATTATTGATCGAGTTATGGTGTTGTGGGGGTAAGTGTGGTGGGGTTGTGTTGTGTTGTTCTGTGTGAATTGTGTGTAATTCATGAAATATTTGGTTATATATTTCTTTATTTGTATTATTCATATGCATGTTTTCTTTGTTCTGTATATATGGTCGTTTTCCAATGGGTTTAAATATGTACATTTAGAACTAAGAACAATTTACAACACATAATGAAATCAAAACCACAAATAGATAAATATAACAAAAGTTGTACCTATATAATGAAATGCCTAGATTGCCCCATGGAATATATAGGACAAACTGAGAGGAAATTTAATACCAGATATAAAGAACACATTCATGACATAAGACACAATAACAGTAATACAGGATACTCAGAANTATGGTCGTTTTCCAATGGGTTTAAATATGTACATTTAGAACTAAGAACAATTTACAACACATAATGAAATCAAAACCACAAATAGATAAATATAACAAAAGTTGTACCTATATAATGAAATGCCTAGATTGCCCCATGGAATATATAGGACAAACTGAGAGGAAATTTAATACCAGATATAAAGAACACATTCATGACATAAGACACAATAACAGTAATACAGGATACTCAGAAAACATATTAGATACGGGACACGCATACGGTACAATAGAAAATACTTTGGACATCATGGCAACGAACAACAAAGGACAATATTTAAACACAGCGGAAAACTACCGTATATAAAGCAAAACAAAGAAAAAGACGTATATTAATAATACAAATAGAGAAATATATAATCCCATATTTCATGCATTACACACAACTTACACAAAACAACACAACACAACCCAACCACACTTGCCCCAACAAACCATAATTCGATCAATAATATAAGAGAACGAAAACAGCATACACACAACACATACACACACACATCCAACGATACAACGCACACAGCCACAAGAGTAGAACATATTGTAACGTGTTTGCTTTACTGAAGACGCCGTAGAGATGGTTAATTGGTTTATTTAACAATCTTCAAATAACGGCTACAATTACTTATCACACAGTTGCGGGGTTTCACACTTTATAACCCTAATCGCATTAATCTGTTAACGCTGTTGCGGGGTTTCACGCCTTATAACCCTATGCGCAAATCAGTTCACTCTGTCTTCAGTAGTAACACGGTGACAGTAGGGGAGCTTTGTATCACTGTATCACGCGCTCCCAATTACACAATCGCACACACGTCCGGATCTTCTTACCGCGACGGCTGCTATACTCCAACTGTAGTCGGCTGGCTGTTACTTTATAACTCGGAATGTCTTCGGCGGTAGCCACACTGGAACTCGAACTTGAACTGATCGATACGCACTGTGCATCCACTTATATAGCTGCAGTGCTTGCCTGTGGCGTAATGAGTGCCGCGTCACAGTAGGACGTTGATTACGGTTACGTTAGCGTTGCGCGTTACGTCACCGCGTGACGTCACCGCGGAGGGGAGTGGCGGGGAGCGCTACGTTACCGTGGAGAGGAGGGTGGAGGGGGGTTCTCAGTTGCGCAACATGTTACATATCATAAGACACAGTGAGTACTAAACAGTAAAATATTAACAACACGAAACCAATAGAAATCAAAACATAACATTAATATGTAACATTTTTCACGTTGCAGATATGCACACAACATTAGAAACATAAGAAGAACGACCCCCATGTGAATGATTAATAATACACACGAATTTAAATATATGACGTATGAGATAATAGGTTTTAACAAGTTTTAAACACATAAACTTTATTATTATATAAGGACGTATACAAATTTAACATTATTTGTAAATGGACATACACGTATAAAGGCAAGCAATGAAATGGTTGAAGAATCGATACACCTGAAGATGGCAGCATACTGTCGAAACATGTAGTGTAGAAGTGGTAGACGGGATTGTATGCACTTGAAGACTTAATATATACATATATTATAAATAATTCAGATTCTCAGAACTAAGATGTCTTATTATTTCCTATGCGGCTATATTTATGCCACAGAAAAAAAAACGTGCTAATGGATCAGAACGGAGATCTGTGCCGCCCTACATCTGCAGCGAACTGCTGTGGCGCTGTTGCGAATAGCTCTTTCCATCTCTTTCTGACACAGCTAGAGAGCCATGGCAATCATTTGCGACCATTTTCGTCACTCCCCGTATTTCACTTTGTCTTTATTTCGTATCCGAATGGGCGTGAAACTAGAGTTTCCCGTTTCTTTATGTGTTTACTGCGGTATTACGACTCCTGTTTGCTGTATCTGGAAATCAGTTTCGAGGAAACCCACGTCACAGACTATACAAGGAATAGTAAATTTTGATATTTTGAACAAAAGCACTTCTTCGCTCTTTTATGTAATGTTATAAGATAAAAATAAATTTCAGTACATGTAACCACAGCTGCAATGATTAAATAAGAGTGTGTGTTACTGTTTAAGCGTTATTAACCAGAATTTATATAGCACATTTTATGTTTTCTTTATACGAATAATATTAGTAAAACTGAAAGAAAAACCAGAAGGGCTCTGGATTAAATATCAGTAAGTGACACTCTAAAATGTGAATCTAATGAAAGAAAATTCAGACGCCATTTTTGGACATTTTCCAAAGACGATAGAAAGTATAGAGTCTCTCCTCCTCCTATGCGTAAAATATTTTCAGATTCTGGGAGCATTCATACTCATGTAAGTTAAAGTTGCCCGTCTTCAGGCTTGAACAACGGAAATTGGAGAAAATTTCATGCTGTATGCTAATTATGAAATTTATGTCATCTTTAACATTCTTTGGGACATACCCATTTACGGTAGTCAGATTTTTTTTTTATTTCTCCAATTTATTATACAATCTATCCAGCTAAGTAATTTAACATGAAGAACGTGTTCCAATGAACTCGTTCTATATGTAATTTAACTAATTATAGTCAACTAGTTAATTGTTTTACAAAATTAGATAGCAAATCTGGTTAACAGTTCTGACAGTTTAAATCTGTGAAGCCTCCTGACTTCTTCTTCATCGTAGAGGTGCGTCGCTAAGGAATTCGGGTGCTTCCGGAGGCGTGCCTGATATTTTTTACTGGAGAGCGTGATTTCCTCGCGTACTGTTGGAATTCCCAGGTCCTTGTGTAGGACGAAGTTTGGTACGTACCATGGTGCGTTAACTAGTACACGCAGTACCATATTTTGGAATCGTTGAAGAATTTCGATGTTGGAGTTGCTAGCGGTACCCCATAAGGGTATGCCATAGGTCCATATCGGTTTTAGTATAGTTTTATATAATAGGATCTTGTTCTCTGTTGAGAGCTCCGAATGGTAGTCAGATGAGGGCACAAAATTCGAGGGATAAGTTATGGCATTGTGTCATTACTAAACTTCCCCTGTCCAGCTGCTATTTGGAGACATGGCCGGTCACGGTAGCCGAGAGATCTAAGGAATGAACCGTCTTGCTCGCTCGGAAGCCGAATTCCACACAAGGCATGGATCTTTGGCATGTGTATGTGTTTATTCTGTGTTTGTGTTGCCCTGTGTTTAGGTAGAGGCCTTGCGACTGCTGATCACTCGTCCGAGGACTCCTACCGCCTGTGATTTGATCACGAATCTGAAAAAAAAAATCAGGGGCTAGGCCCAAGGCGGCTGTGGAGCAAGTGAAAAAGAAAATTGGAGACATGTTCTTACTGAGACGAGTCCGTGTGTCCTCTCAGCCTCATCGCCTCGTGGTCTCCTACTTTGAGGGAAGAGCATGAACTACATGAAGTGTCTGAGAACAACCTGTGCCCCTACCCCCAAATATTTATACATAAAAGGACGAAGTAAGTGAGCAATTTGGGAACGCTGTGATCGATACAGGCTGCCTGCGAGACTTTAAGATCAGCAAAATCCAGAAGGATAGGATGGACGAGGCGTAAGATTAGAATGAGGCAGGGAAGAAAAGAAATTGTGGAAGACGGAAGAAACGAGATAACATTAAGACCGATATCAGATAGATGTGTTGTGATTAAGGGTGATGGGACTTGTGCAGTAGCGGGCTTAGGTGTTAAATTTCAAAAGAAGAAGAAATTTTTATACAGACTAACGGCTTATACACAATGTATGATTATTAACTAATTTTTAGGCGGCCTAAGTACACGTTCTTGTAAAAAAATCTGAACTCCCCTAATGATTCACTTGTGCCACTCTTAGCTGAAACCAAAACATTCCCTCTCCTGTCGCATAAATATCATATCCGTAGGGACCATTTCCTGTGAATATAAGTAGAAAATTCTTAGTTTGCAGCAGTTTCCTTCTTTTTAGAAATTATAACTGAATATGTTGAGCTGCACCGGACACGGTAGCCGAGCGGTCTAAGGCATGCATTGCCTTCGCTGGCTCGGAAGCCGGGATAGTGGGTTCGAATCCCATTCAGAGCATGGACGTTTGGTGTTTGTGTGTGTGTTGAGCTGCTTTTGAATCAGCCGGTATAACAGCACCCACGGTCGAGCAAGTTCGACCATGAGACGATCTGCCTTTTTGTTCATACACATATTCGTCGTATTGATAAGAAAGCAGCAAGTATGTGAGACGACGTCAGATCCTCTTTTCCAGGCAACTGGATTGCTTGAGGTGAGGTTAGAAGGCAAGAATGGAATTATGATGATACGATATACTTCTGAGAAATGTTTCATGTTGCGATCCATTTTTTTAAGAAAAAAAAAAAAGCACATACCAACTCGGGCACGATGGCTGTTTCTGTAGCAACAGAAGGGAACCCGGCAGGATGGTCTACAGAGGTTCTCTGCAAAAGAGAGAGAGAGAGAGCGACAGAGAGAGAAAGGTGCCGGCGTGACTAGAAAACTGCGTCATCGACCCATAGCAAACAAACTAAACGCACACAAGCATCCAGGCGATTGCAATAGGATTCTCAACACACGGAAATCACACAATAATAACGCAGAATTTTTGTACTAAAATTCGCTACTTCGAGTACTGCTAGCAGTTTTCTCTGTACCTTTAATTTTCATTACAGATATTTGTATGTATGTATTACTTTACTGCAGAAGTAATCTATGTCAGTATACGGATATTAGAGTCTAATTAATATTCAGAACAGTAAATTATAAATTATATTTGGAAGTATATTTACCCATATCGCGTTGCCTGAGTTGATTAACTCCTTAACACACATGAACTGAATTATAACTAACTAAAATGTAAACCTCGGAGAGTTTCATGGAGGTCGGCCTAGGCCCAAATGAGAGCTGTAGTGCCAATGAAAAATAAAATGTAAACCTAACGCAGAAGTTGTTTTCTTAATTAGCTGATAGTGTCCCAATTAGTCAGGAAACTCCCAAACCTTTATGAAGACCAATGCTAATTGCTGTCTTTCCAAAAGTCGGCCTCCGAATCCTGTCCGTAGTCAGATGAGCTCAGTCCAGAACTTCATATCATATTTCTGTCATCAATTTTAATATTATCCTACCATCCGCAGCCTACGCCTGTGTCCCCCAAGAGTCTCTTCCCTTTAGTTTTCCACGCAAATTCTCACTTAGCCCGTAATTACTACATCCGCTTTGATCTAACTTCATGGAACCGAGTCCTTGAGAAGCGAACACTAGCTCAGCTACTCAAGAATAATCCAAAGTTTCATGGAACCGAGTCCTTGAGAAGCGAACACTAGCTCAGCTACTCAAGAATATTCCAAAGTTTCATGGAACCGAGTCCTTGAGAAGCGAACAGTAGCTCCGCTACTTAAGAATATCCCGAAGTTTCATCCTATAACTCTAAGATCCATATTAATATTATCCACCCACCTACGTCTTGGTCTCCCTAGTGATCTCTTTCTTTCCGGTTCTCTCCATTACTATCCTGAGCAGTACAAATGTAAACCATAAAACCCACCGTATTTAATTTTTAAAATTGTTTTCCCATTTTCGTGTAGGTACTACTGGAGTAATTCGTTATGGCTTTCTCACTGAAATCCTGTATGTATTCTTCTTCTCCTCCCCATGCGTGCTATGTGCTCTGCCTACCTCATCCTCCTTGACTTGATCATTCTAATTATATTTGGCGAATGGTATATGTACGAAGCTCCTCATAATGCAATGTTCTCCAGCCACTTACCATTTCATCCCTTCTTGTTCCAAGTATTATCCTCAACACCCCGTTCTCAAATACCCTCAGTCAGTCCCGGTAAGATCAAGAATTTTCTCTTCTCCATGTCGTTCACACCGGCACTGGGGCCCACCCAGCCTCCTATCACATGGGCGGCGGGATCTCTTTCCCCTGGAGTAAAGCGGTCGGGGCGTGAAGCTGACCATTTACCTCCAACTAGTGCCGAGGTCAAGGAAATGTGGATCTATACATCCACTCCCCCATACGCTTTAATGGCGTACTGCTTAATTAGTTAAGCACAGGGACAACTTTACATTTTTTTCCTTTTACCGCACACGCCAATTATACAGGGTGATCCATTTGAGATGTTAGGAAAGTAAACCATTGTAGCAACAATAGCATCTTACACACGCACACAGACACACAAATTATATTCTTACATCATAAGACAATTTCGAGAAAAATTATGGATCTTAGTCTGCAAATGTTAGTTAAAGGAAATAATATGGATGATAAACAAATGGCCAGAATATCTGAGAAGAAGTGTATGAAACAGGACCTTACAATCTTCTCCTTTAAGTAACGTTCTTTTACATTTTAATTTATTTCATATAATGGATTCACGATTTTATTGAAAATTCCATAATGCACTCTATTTTATCAAAATTTCTTACATTTTTTCTGAAAATAAAATTTATGCGTAGATAATCCTTGGGTTTAATTGACTTGGAATGTGGATTTAGAGGATTTCTCGTCTTATTGCATCTTACAGAGAGAACATGTTGATTTTGTGCGTGCACAGTTTGCTTTTAAACGTGGCAGAAGCCAGAGTAATCACGCTGAATCTGAATGCAGTGTGTCGACACTTCCCTGAAGCAAATACAGACAGATCCCTAAGTGTCCCGAATACGAATTGTAGTCTTAAGATGTTTCTGTGAGAAAGACGTAGCTATGAAAGCTATGTCTGATGAACATTCTCCAGGCGGAAACTCAATTTAACATAAATGTTGCCCATCAATTTCATATTACCTTCATTACAGCTCCTACGTTCACGTGATGCTTCTACATTGCGCCAAACAGAAATCATAGAGCGAAGAACATCTCCGCTTTTCTGGTTCCATTTTCCCTTTACACTCTATTCTTTCTCGACTAATTTCTTTTCCTATCGCTTCGGTTCAACGTTACTTGATTCCGTGGCGAAAAAAGGGGAGACGATCTAATTTCCTTTTCCTTTTTCTCATATTTCATACTTTCAAAAGAAAATATTTGTTCCTAATTACATGGAAATTCTTTAAAGCTGTTTAACGCATTTTTTCAATAAACTTCATTTGTTGCCATTTCTTTCAATTTCGATTTATATTCTTTGATACTATAGAAAGAAAATACAGTTCACTTTTTTTTTATTTTAAAGATTTTAATCGTGTACCACATTTTTTCAAGGTACATTGTTTACTGTTTCTGTGCTGTTCTGTTCTTAGTCCGCAAGCGAACTATACCGACCGAGTGACCGCCGCTTGTCGGCGGAGTTAGTGCCAACTTTAGCCGACAGAGGGTGACGCGTGATCAGCGCAAAGAATCCCCACGGCCGTTAATCTCGGTTTTCTAGACCGGAGTCGCTATTTCCTTGAAATATCGCTTCAATTATCCTCACAAGTCTGATTTGACACCGTTCCAGACCAATTACTTCTCAGAAAATCTGGTAACGCCGGGAATCGAACACGGAACCTCTGGATCTGTAGCCAGGAACTCTGACCACTAGACCACAGAGGCGGTCTGTTTCAGTTCTCAGTTTTAAATTTACTTGTTGTTTTTTAATTTACACTTCTGAAAGAAGATGTGCCTGATTCAACTAATAGCAAGAGATCATTTGAAAAGAGAATCAAATTTACTTTTCCGAAAGATGTTATAATGCATAACAGCGTACTAAAAGTGTGTGCCGATCACAGTGGCCTCGCGGTCTAAGGCATGAACCATCTTCTCCATTTCAAACATTGGGATCGTGGGTTCGAATTCCACTGGAGGCATGGATGTCAGCATTGTGTGTATTTATTCTGTGTTTATGTTGTTCTGTGTGCAGGTAGCGGCCTTGCGACGGGCTGATCCCGCGTCCAGGAGTCCTACCGACTGTGTATAGGATCAAGAACTTGAAAAAGCGGCCAAGGATCACAAGGGCTGTAGATAGGCACTGAAAATGTTTCGGTATAAAATTAAAAACATATGCAAACAACTATTGTTGTCAGCTATTCTGCAAGAGAAGTAAATAGACGAGAAATATTGCAGAGGGATGAAGAGCCGAAGATGAAACAGATAGAAAACACTACAAAGCAGGAGAGAGGTGAAATTGGAAGGGTGTGTAACAAAAGAAGGTGATTCTGTTCTGCGAATTAACGAGCTTTTCGCAAATAAACTTTTCATATCGCTATCAACTTCATCATAATGCACCATGAAAGCGGTGGAGCTACTCTTGTATACATAAGCGAAAAGGGTATGTATATGTAGTTACCAACCAACCCGTGGAAGAGAATTCTTCTTGAGAAGCTGGTAGCATTTCGGCAGTAAAGAAATGACACGACTTTTAAGAACACAAATTTTGAATTCATTTTTAACTCTTTCATGCATCGTGGGTCCGCCACCTAATTTCTCTTAACTTTTAACGGTCCAATAATATAGAGTATAATTAAAATGATGAAGTCAAGGAGGATGAGTTGGGCAAGGCATGTAGCACGAATGGGGAGAAGAGGAATGCATATAGGATATTGGTGGGAAAGCCAGATGGAAACAGACCACTGGGAAGACCAAGGCGTAGGTGGGTGGAAAAATATTGAAATGGATCTTAGAGAGAGAGAGGATGGGATGGTATAGATTGGATTGATCTTGCTCAGGATAGGGACCAGTGGAGGGCTCTTGTGAACACGGTAATAAATATTCGGGTTCCGTAAAATGCTAGGAGCTCTTGGGTAGTTGCATTTTTCTTCTCAAGAAGGACTCAGCTCCATGTGTGAGTGAACAATATGAAGCCCTTCATTGCGTAATTGTTTTCGTCCTCACATTCCTTCCTTATCTTGGGTCTAAATATTCTCCTCGGCATACAGTTCTAAAACTCTCCAAATCTACGACCCCTCACCGTGAGAGAACTTCCAGACCTATACAGACCTACGTGTAAAGTAATGCAGTACGTTTAAATTTTTATTTTATTTATCAGTTGAACTTTCACATATTTGGCTTAACGATAGATTCGGAGAAGCAACTGTTAGGATTCGTAGTGTTTTCCCTGGAGATCTGTGGTTGCTGTAGCTACTATTGAGATGAGAAGTTTGCAGTTATTAATGTTTACAAAGTTACTTTGACTCTCTGTTGGGGGTACGATACACTTTGAAACAGAACAGTAAGTTCACTTACTATCCCAAACACATACAAGAGCGTCATGTGGTTTCTACTTAAATTGTGAACTGATCAAAGTCCAGCAACATATTACTGCAAGTGTATTTTTAAAGAAATTTCAATGATAGGATATAATTTAAGTCTTATTTCTGTCAAAGTGTGTGAACAACTGAATCAGAAAATGTGTCTGCTATAGCAAGTGTCACGTAACTTCGAATAAGACCAAGAGTAACCTTGAATGAGCAGGGGAAAAATTTCAGACAAGGGGGGTGGAGGGTATGAGAAATGACAGGCGGCCAGTGGAAGAACGAGTGTTAAGAAACCCCTCCCTCCACAGACTATGCGCGGGATTTGACTAGGAATGAGGGGCCTTGTTCGAAGTTACGTGATACTGTGTATAACTGCGTCTCGCGGGACGTTCCATGCTGTAACCAGCTCGGCTCCAGGAAATTCAGGGGACGCACTTTTACTTTCACTTGAAAACGGCTTCATGAAACGGATTTGATTTCAAACGGATAAACACTTTAGGCGTAGAGTGCGCCATGCTTTAAAATGAGATAATGCAGTTTGAAATACAGGGTTATAAAACGCATTTTTAGAATATTGTAACGTGTAGATCCGTTGCTAGGTAACGATAGTAAACAAAAAATTTTCCACGTCAACAAATTAACACGCAACAACATAGGAATTGTTGGAAGCGATGTTTTGTGTGTTCGGCGCCGAGACCGTTGCTATGCATAGGGGCGGTAGACACGTTTCTGCAACAGTGAATCAACATTCAACAGTATAGGAACTGTTGGAAACAATACTTCTTTTGGCTTATTTTGGACTTCACCCATCGTCCGGTATATAAAAGACAAAAAACCACGACGTTTCGGAGACTCGATCTGTCTCCGTCTTCAGGTGGATAGGGAAGGTTAAACCTATTCCGTTGGAAACAATGTTTTCTACGCGGTCCGTGCCATAGGGTTATCAATGGGACAAGTTTAGAAGTTAGTCAGCTGTAATACAAATGTTTCTGGGGGTATACAGAAACATGTCTCCCTTATAAAATATGAAGTGTGCATGCTGCCATGATAATAATGTATGTGCTTTATATATCCCAGAAGAAAGTACTCTCCAAATATTATTTTAATTATTACAACATGTTAAATAACTCGATCACTTCCGTAAGCTCATTTCATCTTGAGTGGAACCGGTCCCCAGTAACTCTCCAACTCAGAAGCGTATTATGAGAATCTGCTAAATCCTTGTTTGTGTCCGAAGGACGCTATATTGCAGAACTTGGCCACTGTTCTAGAGACGCAAGTTTCAGTTCCTCACGTCACTTCCCAGTATGCTGGGACGCCACTTCTGTAAAACTTTAAGTTTGCAAACTGTAACCTTACCTTAAGACGTTACTCTGTGCTGTAGAACTTCTTCGTATTAATAGAGGGAAGTTTACATTATGCAAAATAACAACTATCACAGACGGTTTTAAGTGCATTAGAAAATGTGTGTAGGTTTTTTGATCCGAAGTATTAGAAATAAATAACTGCAGGAAAGAACGTGTAGTTACCCTCAACTCTTTAAAGGGAAACATTAATATAAATAACACCAAAAACTGAGCCATTTCTCCGGAGAGAATGACATGGATTGCCTCCGCTATAGAGATCAAATCGTGATCTAAGGACACCAAGCTCTCTTACCTACGTGTAACAAAAGATCCCGAATTATATTTTACTGCAAGATATCGAGTTACTGAACGATAGGTCCATTGATGAAAAAAGCAGATTTTGTAACACTGAGTTATGAGAATCTTAGGTCAGAGATTTTAGGGATTTGTGATTAGAGACCTACGAATTAAATTTTAAGGCAAAAGGATACCCAAATTGTGAAGAGGAAATTATTTGGAACTAAGAAACACGAAACAACAAGAAAATGAAGAGAAATGCAAATCAGTATTTTCGAAAATTGTAGGCTAGTCTTCACTGTAAGTTATTTAGAAGACCAAACAATAAAGAAATACATGGGGGGGAAGAAATTAAGCAAGCATACAACGGATTATAAATTTAAAAGAAAGATTAATCGAAGAAGCTGAAAAACATGTGTAAATTGAGATTGATGAGCAAGGACAACAAGATTATAACGGACCTTGACGATGGAATAATAAAGTACACATAAATAATATTTATAAATTCATTGTTTTCCTGACAGAAAACACAGTCTCCATTAGGCCTTCTGAGGAAAATTAGTTTCTAGGGAAATAATCATTTACTATTGTAATAATCACATGGAAATCACAAATGCACTGTGTAGGCAAAATGAGGGGTTGAACAGTACGGTGTTCTGGGTTGCAACAACGTGGAATTCGGAAAAAGTCTGACGTTTCGGAGGAACATATGGTTACTATCTTCAGGGACGAAGAGTAAGCCAGGAAAGAAATGAACGTGAAGCAGACATCAAGCAGAGTTTTTAACGACACATGCATCTAAGGAAGACCGACTTTTCAGGTTTTCTCCTAACTACACGGCGTTACATCCCAGAAGACTGCACTCTTCACAAAAACCTCTGTAAGAACATCAAGTTTGTGGATGCTACAGTATATGGTATATATATATAACAGCCACTGCGCTTAACAGGGCTCAAGGTATTAGTGTGGAAGCGTGGAATCAATTCAACATGATCCCAATAGATCTGGTTTCCAGTGGTCGGTTCCTGTGTACACAGCAATGAACCTTCGAGTTCCATAAAAGACAGGGAGTCTCTCAACCACTTCTGAAGGTTTCAACTGCACGACTTAATTACTCGTAGAGACACCGAACAAAAATACAACGCAATATTCGTTTAGAGATCATGAGGTGAGGACTTTCGATGTCGAGATCAAGTGTCCATCCATTTCATTTCAAGACAAATGTAACTAAAGCGTAGGTGTATTTATCCTTCAGGTGAGGAAATTAAGGATTTCGCAGTGCTGGTATAATGAAACAATAATTTCTTCCTTTGCTCTTTAATTTCTTCAGTAACGGCGAAAGAATTATTCGGTAATGTTTCCGAGTGAAGAAAATATTGAACTGGATGTGACTACATATGAAACAGTACGGTAAAACAGATTGTGATTTTATACCCTCCTAAGTTCTTTCTTGCACACTTAGGTTAAAATTCATACTGCGACTTAATTCGCTTAGTGAGGGTTGGAGTCCAACTGGGTCCATTCGGCACGTCGGCCACTGATTGGCCTATTGTAGCCTGCCCCCGGTGATTATGATGATGGAGAATTTGGTGGAATGAAGATTTGCAGGGGAACCGAAGTACTCGGAGAAAATCCGCCCCAGCCCCACTTTGTCCAACACAAATCCCACTTGACCAGACCCGGGATCGAACTCGGGCCACCACGGTGGGAAGCCAGAGACTAACCGCTTGAGCTATGGCGCGGTTTGTCCAGACTGCGACTTAAGCAAGAGAGTTACTAAGCGTTTTCAAGCGTCTGCATTCGGCCGCCTAATGGCAATTACGGATTATAATTAAGATGATTATGAAACATGGTATTTCCTTCCTTCCTTGGCACTACAGCCCCAGTGGGCCTACGCCTACCTCCATGAACTTCTAGGTTCACTTTGGTTTTTCTAGATCTTACATAGTCGGTAGGACTCCTTGGGCGGGTGATCAGCTCGTCGCAAGGCCTCTACCTGTACACAAACACAGAAAAACGCACACACACAAACTAAACATCCATGGCCTGAGTGGGATTCGAACCCACGATCCCAGTTTCCGAGCGAGCGAAGACAGCTCATGCCTTAGACCGCTCGGCTACCGTGACTGGCGAAACATGGTATTTACAGGGTTAAATATAAATTGATCCGGGCACTGTAGCCGAGCGGTCTAAGGCATGAGCTGTCTTCGTTCGCTTGGAAACCGGTATCGTGGGTTCGAATCCCACTCAGGCCATGGATGTTTAGTTTGTGTGTGTGCGTTTTTCTGTGTTTGTGTACAGGTAGAGGCCTTGCGACTATCTGATCACCCACCTAAGGGGTCCTACCGAATGTGTAAGATCTAGAAAAATCGAATTGAACGGAGAAGTTCATGGAGATAGGCCTAGGCCCACTGGGGCTGTAGTGCCAAGGAAAAAACAAATGAAAACAAAGTGAATTTAGCTGAAATAATAAGTCCTTCACTTTATCCATCCAATCTGCCACGCATTCCTACTGGAGAGAATATATATCAATGCATAAAACTGTCAAGCCTTTGCCGCTTGACGTAAGGGGTAAATAATAAGAGAGATATGAAATGTCATATTTTTTATTTAGAATCTGATTTTCATGATAAGTAAGAACACTTTGGTTTTTCCTTTCGTGTCAGTGAAGGGGTACCCTGTAATTGACTATAATTTGATGCATCTTATTAAAGACGCATGCGTAACATTAAGTATAAATAGCGCCTGACTACTTACAGTCACTAAGTCAGAATTTAGTAAATGCACATGATAAAATAATTAGGCATTATTCACAGTGTACATTGTGGAAAATACAGGTGAGGGAAAAATATTTTCTTTAATTCGTAATATTTGAAGATTAATTAAATGGGAATAGAAATGAGGTTAGTAGAAGTGTTTTCTATCTGCTGCACTCACGAAAAATATCACGGCACCTGCAAAACTTGAGACATGGTTTAAAGTACAGAGTGAACGTAATATTGAAATTTGTAAGGAAAGAAATTTTGAAGGTAAAATGTTTATACGCAATTAAGGCATCTTCACTCGTGACACAACTTAATAAACCTAATTATTTCCAGAAAGATTTTCTACGTCTAAAACAATGTATAATCACAATCTTATGGACTGATACGATTACTGGGTGGAAAACTGTCATCTAGTCAATATTATGAATAGATTTTTAATTTTTTTTTTCGTTAAAAACTTGCCATAAGTTAAGCAAACCCACAGTCAAATGAACTGTTGCAAGGGAAAGCGCGTTTTCCTGTTTCAGATGTACCATGCCTCTATTTACGACTCGTCCCAAGGGCCTCACTAGCTTTTCGCACGCACTCGCCCCAAACCCGCCCTCATTTCTAGTGACAAATGGGTTGCAGAATTTTGGAAAGCATTGTCACCAATGAATTCAGAGTCGTCCAGCCGTTACATACAAGCATTCCGTTTCTTTACTTGTTCAGAATTACTGACATTACCTCTCTGCGTCATACACAGAAGGATGGAACCAGTGACAGAAGGAGGAAAGAAATACCAAAAAATAAGCAGACATTCCACTCTGCAATTTATGACATGTTTGAAATAAAATTTAATTAAGAAGAGGCTTCTCTGCTGAGG
Source organism: Cryptotermes secundus (assembly GCF_002891405.2). Taxonomy (NCBI): domain Eukaryota; kingdom Metazoa; phylum Arthropoda; class Insecta; order Blattodea; family Kalotermitidae; genus Cryptotermes; species Cryptotermes secundus. Next base: position 1,787,348 of record NW_019723298.1, read on the forward strand.
AACGGCTGTAAATATAATACAAGAACAGCTCCACTCAAAAAATTAAAAACCTAATATGTGAAACAAAAAATGTCATAAAACAAATTGTGGAAAACCAACAGGGAGCCTCTGGGCACATGGTAGAGGAAGACATACAGACATAATATCCAAACATGATGCCTTAAGCTATCAACACATGCGAGAACTGCGACTTATTTAAAAATCGAACAAAAGTTGGACGGATATATTACGATAATGGCAAAAGCGGACAAAGAAGAACTCTAGTTATAATACACCAGAAAGAAATAAGGTAATATTGTATTTTATAAGGTAATTTATTAATGAATATTACATCAATACGCTGTAAATGACCAGATAGAAAAATGCACAGGCAAATCCAACACAATTTGAAGGTAAGTAATATCCTAGGAGATCAGCAAATAAGGAAACATATCTTAAACTTAATCTAGGAAATACACAAACTTTCTGCATCGATTCGATCGGCAGTGAATCAAAATCACGCCCTGTCATATGCCCTAGCATAAAACTTACATAACAAACTTAAAGAACTTGGACATCTAAAAGACAATAACAGTGTTCTGAGTTCTCTAAAATTTGCCTAGAATTTTCGTACGTTGACCTAAACTCCGAAATGTAAACCCTTAACATCTGGCACAGATAGATATTGGGAATGTCATTTCTGGAGTCAGCTTGTAAGAAAGAGGAACCCTGCTTTAATATTTTCAGTGCACTGTTTATTTTACTGATAAGTTTCCCCTGATAATGCTTCCGAGTAGCTCGGTCTGTATAGCAACCGGCTGCGAGCTTGACGGCAAGGGTTCGATTCCTGCAAGGGGCAAGGAATTATTTTATTTTCCACAGCCTGTAGACCGGCCTACTCAGCCCCGTATCCAGTGAGTACTGCAGCTCTTTCTGCGGTGGTAAACCGGCTGGTGCGTGAAGCTGATCACTCACCTTCATCTAGTGCCGAGATAACCGTTCATTCTCTCATGCGTTTTCATTGCGTTTACCGTAATTCATTAAGAAGAGGAACATCTTTACCCCTTTATGAGCGAAACCAGGAGGCGAACAGAAAAGATGATGAAGCAAGGGCAAAGGAGGAAGTCAATGAAAATATTTTTCTTGGAAGAGAAGGCGTCACGGATAGAGCAAATTTGTTCCCAAACGATTCCTTCTCGTTATGTCAGAATACAGCATGCAATACTCTTCCGCATCTTCATGGAGTTATTGGTGGTAGCACAAATTTCAAACTCCCTTCGACTGCTATGTTTATAGGTTGTTTATACAAGCAAAATAACAGCATGCTTGGTTTTGTTTGCAAATATAATGATTGAAGAACAAAACGTTCTCAATTCCCAACAGCAAGTAGTGAAGAAAACAAAGGAAAACGTGATAAAAACAGTTTTATGGAGTTTTAGATCAGCTTTCTGCGTGTTACAAACGTATCAAGAAATAACAAACGTTAGCCTCTCGCAGTGTTTTTTTTTTGCAGTAACTCAAGTTATAGTCATAAATTCCTACATAATTCCCAATAGACACAATGAGAACAATTTTGTTATTAGAGTCCTTCACAACACAACAATATAAAGTTCAAGGCCAAGATTGGCTCGTGCTACATGTTTCGGCTATTAAAGCCATCATCAGGCAAACACATGATTACCATGAAGAAAGCAGTCTTCTGGGATTTGGCACCGTGTATATGTGGTGTTAACCGACGTTTCGGAGGAACGTATCGCCTCCATCTTCAAGGTAGAAGAAAAAATATAAGAAATCTGCAAGCGAAGAGACCGTGAGAACCGGTAAAAGCAGACTGCGTCTCTTCGCTTGCAGATTTCTTATATTTTTTCTTCTACCTTGAAGATGGAGGCGATACGTTCCTCCGAAACGTCGGTTAACACCACATATACACGGTGCCAAATCCCAGAAGACTGCTTTNACTGGTACTACAATAAGACACAACACACAAATACACACATCACACATAATAACACACCACACTCAAACAAAACACAGCACACATAACTACACATACAACAAAGAATACACTAGCACATAGTAAATACAATGAAAATACACTTACAACTAAAACAAATACAATTACAGCTACAATTATGTAAAATAATACGTCAGATAAAAACGCTGCATATCTCCCAAAGAAAACCCATAATACAACGCCTACGTTTCATGTCCCCGAGAAAAAGACAAATTACACGTAGATTTAGCTGCCAAAAATGTTCAGTGTTTTTATTTCCATAACGCATCGTACCTATGCAAGAACAGTGCTCTGAAAAGACAGTGCAAGACAACGGATCCGAATAACCACATTAGTAACAATTTATAGAGCTACTGTAATAAAATAAAATTGTTATTATTATTCTTAATATATTTTGTCCAAAACCTACTGTGTGATATCCTAAAGAGTTTGAGCGAAAAAAGATAAAAGGGCGCAACTTCATTGAGATCCTAAAAATCCCACCATATTTTCCGAGTAAATTATATACAGCCACGTCACTGAAGGGTTAATGAGAGACCTAGTTACATACGAATACAAAACAACAGGCGAACTTAGATTTTTGGAAAATCAGTTGAAATCCAGGATAACGTTTTGTGGCAGGCATGTGCAGTCACTCATATATGCACGGGGGCACTAGCATTTATTTCTGTGCAGAGCTTTTTGGGCTCGACTGCCGGCTTCATAGGGCAGTTGATAGGGAACGGATTGTCGAGGCTCTTAATTCCATCTGTGACAGCACAACAGTACAAGTGCCATCATTGTAGGGCAACGGGTGTTTCCGGGTCGCAACCCTCCGGCGCAGGCGTGGGGGGGCCAGGACAGGAGGCAGTTCTGTGATCACGTGTCACCAAGCGTATGATCACAGCTCAAACGCTGTATGGGCCGGATCGGCCGGATCCTCACGCAGTCGGAAAGCTTATGCGTCTCTTAGGTCTACAGACGCGGCAGAGAATCCAGATCAGAGACGGTCAGTTAGGAAGAGTTAGGAAGTGACTGCAATCATTGGGGAGAAGAAGGGACTGTCCGGTAGAGAAGCTGGTATAGAATTGAGTATATAGCAGATGTAATGCTTCAGTGATTTGTTACTTTCACATTCAGGAAGAAGCTGGACATGAAGTATGAAAGTTTACACTAATGACTTATAATGAATCTACAAATAAGTGTGGAACTAATACACTCAAAGTCGGCTACATAATTTTATGCTGCTCATGATGCCCAAATATTGTCCTCAGCTAGGATAGTTCAGTCGGTATAGCGACGGGCTGTACGGCCGGCTGAAGCAAGAGAATTTTCTTTACCCCACAGTATCATGTACGGTCCTGGGGACCATCCAGCCATATATCAGTTGGGTGTCGGGGCATCTTTCCGCGAAGGGTAAAGCAGTTTATGCGTGAAGCTGACCTCTACTCCCTTATGCGGCTTCATAGTATGGTGATTAATTAATTAAACACAGGGACAGCTTTAACGTCAGTTATAATTTTTATGTTAATAAGTTGACATACTTTTTGTATCAGAAGACACATGCAACTAAGGACACAAAAGCAACAATATTTTTGGGGAAGCTTAAAATTTCGTTCCCCATGTATACGATCCTATCTTTCATCCGCACCCTGTTATACCCCCCTCAACCCCATCATCATGAACAGTAAGATATCCTGCCGGGAGGAAACTGTGGACAGTTTCCCTGCAAGTTTAACCGCGAAGCAAGTAATACCATTAAGAAAATGTAATGCAAACCGCTCGATATAACGAACTCAGTTCGCACTGCATATGAAGGAGGCCTCTCTCAATTGTAACAAGTCCCTATTTCCCAGATATAGTTCCGTCTGAAACTTCTGTCTAATGTACCGTAACCCAAACATTACGTGCTAACCATATAAGCTGTCCTTAAGTTTCAGACTACATGGACTTTCCCTGCTCTACACGGCACAGAGGTTGAGTGTGTTTCCACTAGAATCTGCAACTTATATCATAAATAATTCTGCCGCAACCTTCCACGATATATCCTAATTCAGACAAGTGAAAAGGGGATAAATAGCATTGGATTCATTGCCTTAAGTGAATAGAGAGTTGCAGATGGGACACCCAGACATCATAAAGAGATGATGATTCTAATTTAGGGTTTAGTAAGTGTGGCACTGTCTGAACATTAATCTTAAAATTGAAATAAACATTAACTAATTCAATGGAATACAATGACTCTCGAGGAACTAATATTTCTTCAGCTGGTCGAGAAATTTCCTGCGTTATGTGGACCCGAAATTTCTTCACTTCTTTCACAAAAACCCACCACTGGACCCTATCCTGAAGCAGAAGTATTCAGGTTCACATTATGTTTAGTATCCTTATTGCTATAGAGTCGCTATAGCGACTGGCTGTGGGCTGGACGACCGAGTGGTCGGAGATGGAGTCCCGGTAGGGTCAAGAATTTTCACTTCTAAATCGCCCAGACCGGCTCTGGTGTCCACCCAGCGTCATATCCAATGGGTATCGGAGGTAAAACGGCCGGGAGTGAAACCGACCACTCATCTTCAACTAGTGCCGAGATGAAGAAAATGTGGATCTATACACCAACTCCCCCATACGTCTTCACGACGTAGGGCTTAACTAGTTAAGCACAGGGAAAATTTTACTTTTTTTTTCCTTGGCACTACAGCCCCAGTGGGCCTAGGCCTACCTCCATAAACTTCTCCGTTCACTTCGGGTTTTCTAGATCTTAGACATACGGTAGGACTCCTTGGGCGGGTGATCAGCTCGTCGCAAGGCCTCTACCTGTACACAAACAAAAAAAAAACGCACACACACAAATTAAACATCCATGCCCTGAGTGGGATTCGAACCAACGCTCCCGGCTTTCGAGAGAGCGAAGATAGTGCATGCCTTAGACCGCTCGGCTATCGTGACCGGCTTCATAATTTATTAGTATATCCAACTCAAGGAGGATGAGACAGATGGGGAGTGTAAGATGTATTGGGAATAAGTAAAATGCGTACTAAATGTTAGTCGGGAAGTTGAATCGAATAGAAAAATTTGGATTCGCAAATGTATATGAATGGCAGTATTGAGACGCGTCTATGTCATAAGGCCCGCAAGGTCTGGGTCCTCTCCAAGTCTAAGAACAGGTTTTGAAATCTCGCTTTGGACATCGATGTTAAGTTCGCAATCATTCTGTGTGGACAAGTGCTATTCTGCGAAGGTAGAGACCTTGAGGGGGGACGACCTTGTCCAAACTCAATTAAATTCTTATTATTTACGTGCAGACTTAATTGCCCAAATGCCAATTACAAAGCTGGAATGAATAAAGAAAAACAAACACAACACACAAACGAAATAATAAACAAGGATATTGAATTCAATTCTTCAATTCAGTTTTTGTTTATTTACGTGCTGGGCTCAACAACCGATGACCTTTTACAGAGTCGGCATGAATACAAATAATAGCAATATGACAGCACAGGAAAAATATAATAATAATAATATAAGAAAAAAGTTAAAGTTATCCCTGTAACAGACCGTTGAGACCCATAGGGTTGTAAGACGTCGAGGCTCCTACATTTTCTAGACAATCGGCTCACAGATAGCGCAGAGGTTGTCAGCCTTACGCGCCAGCAGGCCGCCCTTTACCCCCGGGAAGATTCCTGGTCGACACCAGGGCCATATTGCGGCTGGAAGGGTTCAGTAAATTGAAAAATCCATTTTCCTCATCGGGAATCGAATCCGGGACCTTCTGCCTTGTAACTTAGTGCCTCAACAAAATAATAATATTTCAATTAAAACATTAAATTTATCATTAAGAGGCGAGGAAAGAAAATTATATATATTTCCAAAGGTTATAGTTGGCATTTTCATGACTGACAGAACCAGGGCTAGAAGATAATAATTCCATTGACACAAATCGAAGTTTTCTTTAAGAACTGAGAGCCGCGATAGCGCAGTCGGTATAGAGACTGGCCACGGGCTGGGCGGCAAAGGGGTCGGTGTTCGAGTCCCGGTGGGGGTTAGAATTTTCACTTCTCCATGTCGTCCAGATCGGCTCTGGGATCCATCCTACAGGGCTCTTTCCCTGGGAGTAAAGCAGCAGGGGTGTGAAGCTGGCCACTCCCCTCCAGCTAGAGCCGAGGTCAAGAAAAGGTGGATCTATACGTTTACTTCCCCATTCGCCTCCACGGCGCAGTGCTTAATTAGTTAAGCACAGGGACTACTATACCTTTTATTTTACTAAGAAAAATAGGCCTATGTGTGTGTTTGTAATGAATATGATTAGTATTTTAGTGACTGGAAGAGCCATGTCTAATATAAAATGACATAATATGTAGGCCTAGCATAATGTAATATGCGAATATAATATTATATATAGTAAGGAGAGGAAAGAAGCACTAAGCTAGAACTGATACAAGACTGCTCTGCGTGCATTAGCAATACATTTTCAGATCAGCGTACATCCGGCGAGGAAGCCAACATTGTTTCAATATTGATTAACAGATTTGCAGTTGATTGTACTCATGTCCACCTGTTAGCAAACGTCTGAACCTGTTGCTCCTGTAGGGTATACTGCCCTCCTGACTGACCGGAACCGTAATGAACACATAAATCTCTCTCCACTAATCTAAATGTTATGCGCACATTATCGAGTATGCTTTCCATTTGTATGGATTATTATGTGGATATATGATTCTTATGTTATTATCTCCTGTCTTCACATACATGTGGGCTATAAGTCATTGATTATCCTGTATACATTAAAACGGGCCGTGTTCATAGTTTGTCATGGCTTAATCCCTTAAAATGTGGTCCTTAATTGGGGTAAAAATTAAGCCGGGTGCTTATATTTTATAAATAAAATCAATAATGACGTACATATTTCCATTGATACTGGTTAAAATCAGCATTCACAGGCTGAATTCATGCTACAAATATGAAATAAAATTAATTGTTACCCCAATAGTAACACTTTAAATTCCTTTAAATCATTGGTTTCTGGAATAGCTATTGCAGGAATTCCTTCTAGACACATATATCTAAGCCCCTTTCAGTATTTTTCACGTATTTTCAACAGTTGAACATTTGTTTTCGGCCTAAATTTTTATGGGAAAATATGGGAGGTTTTGGACAATATTGGCCATTTAGATTTGGTACCTTATTTAAATATGTAAGTGAATATTTACATACACTTCTTTGAACTATCAAATAGAAACTACGCTTAATGCTAAAACTACAGAGGCTCAACGAGATGGATAGTTTTAGGAAACAGTTTATTTTCTTACGTTAAGACTTCGTTTTCAGATCAAGTAAAGTATACCCCTTTGTTCTGTTCACTTTAACTTTAATTATGTTAACTTTAGAACTATTTTAATCAAGAAGGTCTTTCATATTTCAATACTTATAAAATTGCAATTTTTATTACAGGTATTGATGTTTTCTACAGAAGTAGGTAGATTTTGCTGAGGATTAGAGACCTCTCGAGATTTCTCTTCGGCGAGAATCCTGTTGTTTCTATTAATTTTTGAAGGAAAATTTTCATTTGTTCCTTTATGAAGAGTTTCTTTCAAATCCCGTATCACTTCAGCGAAATGTTTCTGTGATTTCGTTTATTAATTTATATATATATATATATTATTTAATACGCCACACTCTGGAATTTAACTTTGTGATTAGACATGATATATGCTTACAAATCACCAAACATGTCTGTTATTAAGGTGATAAAGTCAAGGAGGATAAAGCTGGCGAATTATATAGGACGGATTAGGGGAATAAGGTACGTAAACAAGAACGTAACTAGAAGGGATCACTTAAGATATTTCAGCAGAGATAAAGAGAGATCTTGTGGACCCGTTGCTAGGCAACAACCACGAAATAATCAAATATACAACAGTCGTTTCTAGGTAATGGCTCTGCAAACAAAGGTTGTTGCTAGGAAATGGCTGAGTAGCGATCACCTTGGAACCCCAACAGACACGAATGCAACAATTGCACTTCAACAGAGGAGCTGTTATTTTCTGTGGGGTCCATGCCGAGATGCCATAAGAAAGATGAATTAATCAGTAGTTGGTGAACCTTAACTTCAAGCCAGTTAGAATATGGTCATGAGTCCCATGGACTCAGAACTAAGAATCGATTGCTGGCGAGGCCCAGTAGCAATTTATCAGTCAGTCAGTGCAGTTAGTTGGTTGGTGAGTGAGTGAGATAGAGAACTACTGCTGTTCTGTCGTTGTGAGCTGTTGCTGTTAGAAGCTGGCAGATGAGGTCGGGAACCCACAGGAAGGGGAACGTCCACCGTTGGTAGCCGCTACCAGGCAATGGCTAGTGAAGACTATAACAGACTGAGAAGACCTATTGTGTTCTGTAGCGACTTGTCAAGTGTAGTAATGAGTTGTGTAAGAGCTCAGTAAATCAGATCACAAGTCCAAACCCCTTCTACAGTCACTCTATCTCGTGACAATATCGAAAGGAGTTGAGTGTGGCCTAAACTCAACTCACTAGGATGGCTGTTCTGTTACAGGCTATTATGAACACAAATACTCATAGCGTTTGCTGACCAGTGGTCAGGCTGTCTGAGGCATAAACTGTCTTCGCTCGCTCAAGCATTAGGATCGTGGGTTCGAATCCCCATCGCGGCATGGATGTTTGCGTTTATTCTGTTTGTATTTTCCTGTACAAATAGCGGCCCAGCGGACGGACTGTCTATTCATGATTTCGTAGTTAATTCTGAAAGGGAATAAAGCAGCGAGCCTAATCCATCAAGACAGAATAAATAATAGCTTCTGTTCTATAAAAGTAGAGGAATTTGTTGATCAGCTAAACCATTATCACTATCACCAGGACAACTTTTATGGCGTAACTGCAGTGCCGTAGTAGTTAATATCAGATTTCACGTGGAAATGCATGATGTCGAACTATTAATAAAGTCACTTTATGACATATGCTAACATAACAATACAATTAGAACATTATACTCTTTTAGAGGAAATGCTATTTTTTGATATGCACATATTCCGGGGTGCTGCTATACTTCTTGCACCTTTGCAACTCAACAGAGACATCAGTGAACAGAAGTTTCAGCATGGTTTATTAAGGCAATAACACTAAAATACAAAGTTCTGTTTTGAAACGAGGTGTTGCTGAGAATTAGACGGGGGGAAGAGGAACTCTGGAACAAGTTCCGCCATTTTCCTTGCGGTTATGGCCGCTATCCCTCGTTAGTCCTCAGGGTGTATTACAAAGCTTTTAAAATCTTACAGGAAAGCTCGAAGCTACGTGAAGTCTCTAGGAGGAGGGAAAGGCCTCAGAGAAACAGAAATGGAATAGGCTCAGTAATAAAACGAGAAGGCAGTCAAATAAAACAAAAAGAAAGAGAGAAGGGAATGCAGCAGGTACATATCACTTAGAGGCATTGTGTAAGAAAGCGAAGCAGAAGAATAAGGAGAATATAAATTGGAAGTCGCAAAGGAAAAGAGAGTGTGAAGTTGAAAATTTCCTTGAGTAACTCCTTAATGGAGAGTACTTTTTCGGAAAACCGAGAGGCGCTTAGCCGATCATGAGGTACACTGCCTTTAATGGTACCCAAAGATTTTACATTCAAAAGAGCCCTCAATCCAGCCAGAGTTAATGCACACCCTCATATTTCTTTAGAATCTATTTTACTATTATCCTCTGAAATAAAATTTATGATTGATTTTCTGTCTATGCCCCATCAAATATTTCAAAATTAATTCTGATTGCAGTAACATAGCACAAGGTCTATTGCATGACAGTTTACGGAGACAGGTAGTTATAATAAAAGCTAGCGGAAAGAGAGGACAGGGATTCACGTGGAAGTGAAATAGTGTGGAAATGTTATAAGAAGTTGCTGAGTAGGCAGATCAAGCCGTACCGCTCTGCAGATGCTCAGTTAGAATGTAAGCCGGACCACGGGCTGTCATAGTTTTCTTCAGTCCATACAGTCACTTTCTGGGGTAGTACTTTCACGTGATAGGTGATTACAAATTGGTTTATATTGGTAATTGGATTTCTTGACCACTTACAAATCTTAACTACGATTTACTATAACAGCCGCACTGGTTTACATACTCTAAAGATCATTGTAACTGCAGTCTTTTATGTCTTCGCTAGTCGTTTTCTGGAAATGGATCTTAACACTGTCCTCCCTTTGCGTCCTTAGTGTCTGGCGAATATACCACAACTGATCTAAGCTCAGAGTCAGAGTTACTTTACGACTGGCTGTCGTAAAGGTGGGGGAGGTTGTGCGGACTCTAGAGCCGTTCTGGAAGACGTGGAGAAGGAGAAATTCTTGACCCTTCCGAGACTTGAACTCCGACCTCTCGGTAGTCCAGCCTGTAGCCAGTTGCTATACCTACTTCGCTATTCCGGCTTCAGGTATAAGAACGTCACTGAAATTAACTTTAGAGAAGAGTCATGAAAGTTGGAGAAAAATTGGGCCGAAAAACTATAATTTATTATATTTACAAGCACTTCAATTAATTTCTGTCGCAACGGACGTGCCGCCTGATTGCATACTGTAGGTGGAATAATAACGCCTGCATTATGTACATATGCAAGAACAAATTATGCGTGTTTCTGTGACTATATGCTTATTTTATTAAGCAAAAAAGTAAAGATGTTCATGTGCTTAATTAATTGAGCATCACGTCATGAATATGTACAGGGGAATGGAGGATAGCTCCACAATTCTTGAGCTCGGTACTTCACATCCCGGCTACTTCGAACCCGAGGAAGAGCTCCCAGTACCCAATGGATAGGAGGTTGTAGCCTCCAGCGCCTTCAGAGCTGTCCTTTAGGTACGAGTATATTTAAATCACTGCGTTCATATTTCATAATATGAAAACCATTACTAACCTTTGACGTTTAAAACTTTTATCCATAACTGTGTTCTGTTCTGACCCTTAGTCACAAGTAACTCCCTTTGAAGTCAGTATGTTTTGATGTATTGACGACAAACAGAAAGTTGATTTTGTCTTTATGCACGAAACACCCCGGGTGATACATCACAACTGTTACTTCGCAGCGCCCTCGGTTGTGGCTAGGGTGGCGAAAATGGGAAACACAGACGTATGGAGAACGTTCTGTTGCCACGCGAGTCCCTGTCACACCAATATGGCGCGTCTTCAGGTTGTGGTCGAAGACCGCATCCAGCAGAAGGTAGCTGCGGTTTTGTTGAATAATCGTTCACGGACAGCAAAGAAGTTGCAGTCCCCCATTTTGGTGGCTGATTTAACAAATCGTTACCCTAAATGGTGTGTATCTTACAAAATGCTACAAAAGAAGATTTATATCTTTTGGGATATAATGCTACGTAGTCTGTTGAAAGTCAACTGAAGTTTCGGATAAACATGTTACCTCCGTCTTCAGCGCTGAAGAATAAGTCAAGCAAGAGATTAGCGTAAAGCAGAGAGCAAGTACAGCCAAATGTTACAAACGGTTTTAAAACTTGAAAGGATGTTTCACTTCAACGAGTGTCTACGAGTTGTTTCGCCTGGGGTAAAGCGGTTGTGCAGCGAAGCTGACCACTCACATCCGTCTAGTGCTGATGAAATTAATGGCGGAACTACACCTCCATTCCCTCACACGTCTTCGTGGCTACATGATTAATTAATTAATCAAGGAACAACTTTACCTTTTTATCTTTATCTGAAAAATTAAATCTGAATAGACCATCAGATTGTATTTAGATTCTGAAAAATTATTTTGAAAGGCGGAAAATTTACGAGTGGCGCCACGAAACATAAGTAAAACACGCCTAGATCATGATTTGTATGTTTCCGTTCTAATTTACATACCGCATTACATTCAATTAAAGTATAAAGTTCCTTACATACTATCCACATATGTGTGTGAAGATATGCAGAGTGTAACTGAAAGGTGCGGACAAATTTTGGGCATGACTTTCACACAGCAAAATAAGAAAACAGAAGAAGTTCATGGCAACACGTGTCCAGAAACATCAATTTGTGAGTTGGAACTCGAAGAGTGCATTTCAAATAAGTGCTCAAAATATTTTCCATTATATTCAACGCACGTCTCGACACGTCTCATCATGGACCACAGTATCCGCTCAAAGATGCCGGGTGCCTGCTTGGTTGCGGACAGTCTGAGAGGCATCGGCAATGCGTTAGTGAAGTGTCTCTTCGTATTCATCAGGAGCTACATACAAAAAGGTTTTAGGTGTCCAGCCACGCAGTGGGTCCTCCTCTGCCTATCCATCGGCCATGATACTGAGAACATCTCGCGCAGCGGCTAAAATTAATGCTAACTGGCTATATCACGACAGTAGTGTTTCAGGTATAACTAAAAAACTAATGCTTCCCGGACACATTGGCGAAGGTAAAGTCCCTGTGTTTAACTAATTAAGCACTACGCCATGAAGGCGTGTGGTGAAATAGATTTGTTGATCTCGGCACTAGTTGGAGGTGAATGGTCAGCTTCACGCCCTGGTCGTTTTATCCTCGCGGAAAGAGCACCCTTGGTACCTATTAACAGGAAGTTGTGTGGACCCCCGGACCAGTCTGGACGACGTGGAGAACAGAAAATTCTTGACCCTACCAGGACTAGAACTCCGACCACTCGGTCGTCCAGTCCGTATCCAGTTGCTACACCCACTGAGCTATCCCGGCTCCTACACATATTGGTATGGACTTATTTCAGGTTTTGTTATGCGAAACTCGTTTCCAAGGATTGTCCTCACAATTCAGTCACACTTATATAGGCCTACCGACAATTATGGGCACTTACATACCTATTCAACCAGCTAATATGACCAGTACGCAATTAATCATGTTGTCTGGTTTGTGATCTAGCAAACCAAGGAATCCCTAAAACCTTCCTAATGATGGCTGTACTGTTGCCAGGAGGTGGATTTCACTGCAGTCCGCCCTCTGGAGAGGGCAGTACAAACAAGACCGGACAAAGCATTTCGAACCCACACTGTGAGCTAATTCAGCTATACATTTGTTTTAGTTTAGTTTCAACCCCATGTAAACGCTTCCCTTTACAGAATAACTCACCCCTAACAAGCTTAACAACCTAGAAACTGAAAGAGGGACTCAAGTTCCCTGCGAAACATGGCTAGGGATGAACAAAGGGACGTATAAGTAAAAATGTTGAGCACTTGGTGTGTGTATTTCAGAATTACGAGAGGACGTGTAGTGATGTGCCACAGAGAGACGGCTGTCTCGAGAATTACAAGTACAAAATGTTCCCTTGAAGGTGAAATAGAAAATTATGATACAGAATTATATACCGCATCTGAAAATCTGTTTTTGATATCCAACTAGTGCCAAGGTCAAAAGAACATGGATCTGCACATCCACTCCCCCTTACGTCTTCATGGTTTAGTGCCTAATTATCTAAGCACAGGGACAACTTTACCTTAGCTTCTGATATATGGGATTTAAGATAAGTTTGTACTGTGGTACTATGGTTCCATATATTAAATGTAGTTGTCTCTAACGTACGTAAAATGAGGAATTCTGGAAACAGTAAATTTGTCCTCGTCGTTGGTCGCCATCTTCGCACTAATTATCAGCATCGATTAACCTCTTGGTCTGTTCCAGGATTATAACAGGTACTTCCTTGCTATTTTGTATTTTCTGTTTAGAGTGCTGCAGTATTATTATTATTATTATTTAGAGAGGGTGGGTTTCCCCATGCACCGCGACCAGTTTGATCTATTGTGCTTCCCTCTATGATATTCTACCAGTCTCTATACCCTACCGATAAATGGTGCGTACCATCAGTCCCGCCGAGCAAGCGAGTTCGGCCACTTGCTTAGCGGTGTCTATAATGCTTCCTCCATCTATCGGAGGCCTTAGAGATTATTATTGGGCGGGAAACGTCCTGGAATTTGGCTCAGTGATCCCCTTTGGGGATATGAGGTTCTTTTACGTGCCGTAAAGTTACGACACGGGACACACAGCTTAAAGTCCCTCCCGGAGGACTTGTTACCTGAATTTTTCCGCCCTTAAAAATTCGACGACCTCCGCCGGGTATTTGAACCCGCGTGCCACGAGTCATGAGATGGGAACGTTACCTCTAGACTACGGAGGCCGCTCAGTGCTGCAGTAACTAGAATTGCAACGAAGTTTTACTTGTGGAAGTTTAGAAATATGCATACATGAACACATCACTTGGGATATGCCAACAAATGAATGGGGTGGCTGCCGTTTCATTGGAGCTCAGTGAGTAACAAAGAAATAAAACGGACTCATCTTTATCATGAGTAATGATACTACTTAGATCTTATTTTTCGAGATTTGAGGTTATCACAGCGATGGTTATGAAGATTACTGTCTTGTGGCGTGTTATGTCTTATGGCCTGCTAAGTTGTTAGTAACGTTTCGGAGGAGCGTATCGCTTCCATATTCGAGGTACCACGTAGACCTTGATTTGTATTGTGTCTGGCAGAATAAGTACCAGAAGTTACGAAAAGAATGGAACAAGTAGTAGCCGGAATTTGTAAGAGTCTGCGAATGAGGTATGCATTTCTAGGTACGTACTTACAAAATATGCAGACGAATGAAAATGTGTGGCAAAAATGAACTGCATATCTGAATTCAGTATGACAGAGGGGATGGACGGAGAGCCGGGATAGCGCAATCAGTAAAATCATTGGCTACGAGCTAGAGAACCAAGGGATCGGAATTCGAGTCCCGTGGAGGGTAAGAATTTTTTACTACTCCATATCATTCAGATATGGCTCTGGGGCCTACCCAGCCTCCTATCCAATGGGTAACGGGGTCTCTATCTCCGGGGGCAAAGCGGCCGAGTTGTGAAACTGACCACTCACCTCCAAGTAGTGCCGAGGTCAAGAAAATGTGGATATATACATCCACTCCCACATATGGACAAGTTTATCATTTTTCTTACCCTCATATGCTTGGGTACCAACGTCAACAAATGAACATGAAACTCCGTGAAATGTCATGGTTCATGAAACGTAAATCAAAATTATCCTTAAAGAACAAACTGATACTATAAAATGCATAATTAAACCTATATGGACATATGGAGTTCAACTGTGGGACTGTGCAAAGCCATCAAATACACAAATCATCCAAAGGCTACAGTCCAGAGTTCTACGAACAATCACCAACGCACCCTGGTACGTCTCCAATCGGACGCTCCACAACGACCTGCAAGTCCCATATGTAACAGACGAGATACGAAGATTAGCTCTACTCTACAAACAACGACTACAAGGACACGACAACAGATTAATTGAAGAAATAAGAAACCTTCCCAACGTTGTACGGAGACTGAAGAGACAGTGGCCATCCGACCTTCCGAAAAGACAAAATTAGGTTAAGCAATAAATTCTAGCATCCATTGTGTTTAAGACCATCGACGCTGGTTGATTCTCTACTCACGTTCTTACTTTTAACCAATTTACTTATTGCTCCTTACTGTAGTGAGTAGATTGTAAATTCGCAGAGAAATAAGAAAAAATGCTTGGGCGCACCATAGCTCAAGCGGTTAGTCGCTGGCTTCCCACCGAGGCGGCCCGGGTTCGATCTCGGGTCTGGTCAAGTGGGATTTGTGGTGGAAAAAATGGCGCTGGGGCAGGTTTTCTCCTAGTGCTTCGGTTTCCCCTGCCAATCTTCATTCCACCAATTGCTGCACAATCACTCTCGCCTATCATCTGGGGCTGGTACAATAGGCCAGAAGTGGCCGCAGTACAAGGGGCTTAATCCCACCCCACTAGCAATAAAAAAAATATGTGCTTAGAAATTTGAAAATAAACTGTGTTAAATACATTGACTCCAAAAATTTATAAGAGATTTGTGTAGCGAGGGTACATAGATTTCTCACTCGATATTCGTCAGTTAATTTTATCTGAGAATTCGCGCGCACTACATGAGAACTACGAAATCAATAGGGCTGATTCATCAGGGAAAACGAAGAAGATGGTGTATAAAGAAATACGAAAGGAAAAGAAGAACATACGAAGGAAGACAGGAAGAAAGGAAATACGGTTTTTAGGGTTCGGAATACTGGATACGCCAACTTTGGAGCTAATGGCACAAGTTTCGAGAGACGAGACGAAAGGGAAGAATGTCTGGTGAAGTGTAGTGCATGCTCTTGCAGAAAGGGGCCGCGTGATGTGACACGCATACCTACTCCCAGCGCTGCAGCAAGTGGCATTGCTAATTTCACTCCAAACTTGAGGATTCAACCGATATCCTACCCCCCCCCCCCGTTCTTGTTACTGGGCAATAGTTGGAAGACAGGAAGAGGGAAACATCCCCTGGAGAGATTTACCCTTACACCGTATATCACAGAAGAGGATAGCAAAAGAATTGCTCCAACAAAAGCTTTCTCTTATCGTTTTTTACGCTTCACTCTACAAACCTCATCGGCCCATGCATCCACCCACGTTCGTTTCTTTCCATCAGCCTCTCCGCATCGTTACGTTGGGCAGCCATAAGCAGGTTTCCCTTCCATCCATTGTAATCGCGAGGGTTTCCGGGAATGGGGTTTTGGAGCTAGGGAGAACTCACACCTTCTCCTTTCCCAACGTGAGCCTCCAGTTATGGCCAACATGCACTTCTCAGACTGTGGGCAACAAAATCTATGACTGAAGGGATAACGCATATCGCCACCACCAACTATTTAGGTTGGTGCTCAATTTTCTTCTGCTATACCCTGTGGGCCTAGGAAGTTCATCTCGTCTCCACGATGCGTCATAATTCAGTGTCTGTTTGGTTTTCTGTTTGTCCCAATTCTCTAGATCTCCATGTCCTTTACCCAATTATTTTCTACTCTTCAGGTTCAAAATATTAAAAAACCAACAATGCTTGAGACAGTGATGTACACAATACAAATTTCGTCATTTGTTTTGTGTAGGTGTGAAATGTGATCTATTTCTTAGGAGGAAACAAAAATTACAAATGTTTGAAAAGAACGAGCTCGGGGAAATATTTGATCATAAAAAAAAGAAGCTATCCGCCTTAGAGGCCCATAGATTTGTGGGACATTGTAAAATCAAGGACTTTTTAGTGGACTTGGAAGGTGGCTAAAAAGTAGGAAATAAAAAGTGCATATAGAATTTTGGTAGTCATAATAGAGAGATTTAGAACGGTACACTTTGAGGAGTTTCATAATGCTTATTTTCTAATAAATACTTCAGCGTGATCAGATTGAAGAGGATAATATGGACGAAGCATGTATTATTTAGAGGGATATGAGCAATACACGATTTTTTCGCCTTAATAGAAGATATTATTTGAAAGGCCTTTATGTAGGCAGGAATAAAATAAATGGATCTTAAAAGAAATGTGATGCAAGGGTGTGCAATACATAAAACTGGCTAAGGATATAGTCTACTGGTGAGTTCTTATGAACGCTGTAATATTTTTTTTTCCATTGGCACTACAGCCCCAAGTGGGCCTAGGCCTACCTCCATGAACTTCTCCGTTCACTTCGGTTTTTCTAGATCTTACACATTCGGTAGGACTCTTTGGGCGGGTGATTAGCTCGTCGCAAGGCCTCTACCTGTACATAAACACAGAAAAACGCACACAAACATCCATGCCCTGAGTGGGATTCGAACCCACTATCCCAGCTTCCGAGCGAGCGAAGACAGTGCATGCCTTAGACCACTGGGCTACCGTGACCGGCTGTAATAATCTTTAGCGTTTTATAAAAGGTTCTGTTCCTTGAGCAGCTCAGACCGTCACGGTTCACAAGTTCATAAAACAAAATAATTACTGTTGAACTGTTATCTGCAAAGTTCTTTGTGAATTCCAGGCGTTATCTAAATTTGTTTCTTTAGTAATTAATGTGTTATGTCGAAAGTATGTAGGATAACAGGTTTGCAAAGAGACGGGACCTGCCTCGCTTAGCGATGAGAGATTTTTGTCACCTCTGCTAGAGATAAAATCCGACATTAATTGCAACGTCTACATTTAGAGAAAGAGTAAGTCTCAAGACGGTTCAAGTGCTGTGATTTCGGATTATACAGCGGCCAAATTTGATAAAAATTACAGAGGAAGAAGAAAACGAAAGCAAGAGTTTCTGCTGGCGTGGTACCATTGAGAACCACTTTATGTTGGCTAACTGCCCTTAGAGATCAGTGCAATTATTTTTCTCTTTTTGCATCTTCAGCACTGGGTTAGTAAACTCAATGCGACATTCTTACGGCGTCCACCTGGGTACTGTTTTCTCTAATACAAAACAATATAAGAAAATTTACGACAACTCAAAATTAAAGTTTTAAGAATCCCAACAAACAAACAAACTCAGTTGTTTTAGTCTGCAAGTGAACTATACCGACCGAGCAACCGCCGCTTTTCTGCGAAGTTAGTGCTAACTTTAGAGGATAGAGGATGTCGCGTGGTCAGCACAACGAATCCCCACGGCCGTTAATTTCAGTTTTCTAGACCGAAGCCTCTATTTCCTTGAAATAGCTCCTCAATTATTCTCACGATGTTGAGTGGACCCAGTTCCAGACCCACTACTTTCAGAAAATCTGGTGGCGCCAAGAATCGAACCCGGGATCTCTGGATCTGTAGCCAGGAACTCTAACCACTAGACTACGGAGGGGATCAAGAATCCAAATACATAAGAACTAATTTATTTCAAGGAGCCCACAGAATATAAAATTTCAGGGTCCCAAAATTCTAAAATAACACCAAAAAGGGGGCAACTTAAACACCATCTTAATAACAAATGGAGTAAACCTGGGACCGATACAAGACACTCTTAAATGAATTAAGTTCGAGAAGGAATGTGATGGCCCCATTTCACATAGCATGCAAATCTGCAAACCATTCACCGATGTGCATGTACTCTGACCAGTTCAAAGTGCCGGTAAATATATCAGAAATAGAGTAGCAAATTAAAGAACACCGTGGCAGCAAAGCCCGAAGGTCCCAACATTTCTAATACCAAAGACCACAGCAAGCTAAGCTCTGTTTGCTACCTGCTATATATCGGGGTTTTCCTTGGCTTAATCTTTGACCCTGAAGATGGAGGCAATTTGTCCTTTCGAAAAGTCAACTGATTTTCACCAGACCATACGACTTCGCACACCAGAAGACATAAATCTTGTATGAATGTATATCATAAATATTTCTACAAAATTATAAATGAAAATATTATTTATAAATAAAAATACAGATATTATGCCTATATGAGACATATCTCACAAATTGAAAGTAGTGAGAATTTGTGTTTAAGTAATAAGGTTTCCTCAATAAATAAATAATGAGATAGTGACTAGCTCTATCGAATGGGCCTAACTGAGTAGATTTCGCCTGAAAACAGAGACAGAATCCAGTCTTTGAAACGCTGTGTTTTGAAAAATTAACAGGATACCATTTTTAGATAAAAACAGGAAGATGGATATAATATTCTAATTGAAATATCAAAGTCGTCTATTCGACGCCTCCCGACCAGTTCGTCTTCTCTCGAATTCCGCCTCTTCTTTGCTAGTCTAAATTCAACTGCTATTCTTGTTGGCGTGTCTTTGCTGTTTCTTCCATAACTCTAGCTTCTTAGTTCTGCTGGTTTCTTCTGCTACCAGCTCTGCTATTTTACATTTTCTTGGCGTACGTAATAGAGGACACAGAGTCGAAAATTTCAGCTATCCGCTGTCACGAAAACGACACCTTCATTGTGCACCTATATGCTGTGACAACAATGCTTAACGAGCCGTTGCTCAACAACGGACGGTTCCAGCTAGTCGTCCCGGATACATGTATCAACATGCCGTTACCTATGCAATGGATTCACATGTCACAATATTTTCAGAAGCTCAATAATTACCACACAGGCTGGACTGCGTGTAATACAAATTTGAAATATAAGATTTATTGGAGACAGAAACAGTAAGAGAGTGAGGGTTGAAGTGTTGTGTCCCCTTGAATGTTTCTCTAACTATTCTGTAATATCGCATTAAATATATCTCTGAACACAAATTAAATTTGTTCCGTAATAAGAAGGAACTTATTTAAGAACGGTGACTTAAGGGTTATCCCATATATCTTGTGTGGATGTAAATTAATTCCATTCAATCTAACTCTTAAATTGAAATTCTAACTTTGGAAATTTGTGGCAAGTTTCCTCTGTCTTAACCACGGCTCAGTAGAACTTTCTTCTCTACCTACGACAGTCTTTCTTTCTGCCTTGATCGTTCTTTCTTTCCCGCTTTTCTTTAAGGATGAGTCTGTTACGAACTTACGACAGTTTCAGTGGGAGACTACGGACACAGGGTATCTTACAAGTCGGTTGAAAAAAAGAACTTTGACTTATAAAACTACTCCGAGGAAACTTAAGATATGGTAAGGGACATACAGTAGGTTTTCTTTTATTGCTAGTGGGGTGGGACTAAGTCCCTTATACTGCGGCCACTCCTGGCCTATTGTACCAGCCCCAGATGATAGGTGAGGGTGATTGTGGAGCAATTGGTGGCATGAAGATTGGCAGGGGAAACCGAAGTACTCGGGGAAAACCTGCCCCAGCACCACTTTGTGCACCACAAATCCCACTTGACCAGACCCGGGATCGAACCCGGGCAGCCGCGGTGGGAAGCCAGCGACTAACCGCTTGAGCTATGGCGAGGCCTAGAGTAGGTTAAGTAAATCTGTATTTCAGCATCCCGTTGCACATCCCTAATCAAACGTCTATATATATAGTCCGTCAATAATGCAACTATCATTACAACATTCACTATTGAATGACGGACTTAATATACAGACGTTTTATATAGGTTAAGATCGAACCGATAAGTGAGAAAAAATATAGAGACGCTCGACCAGAAATTATATTCCATTTAGACTAATAACCCTTAATAAATTGAGTATCTAGGAATCATGAAAGTACTGTATTGCTACAACAGTTTCCTTACATATTTCTGCAATAATCTTCGACGTCGCGTATCATCAGTGGATGATTTCTCTACTTCAGACACCCACTTAAATTAAATCTACTTATTACTGCATTAAATCGAGAGTAGGTTGTAAGTATGCAATTTATATATAAATAAATAATCTTCGAGTACACAAAGGTGTCTCCACCTTGTCGTGGTGGTGGGGCTTGCGTGACTCTCTGAATTGGAGAGCTATGCCGGCGGTAGTTTACTACCGGTAGGGTCACCCATGCCGGTAAAGCCAAAGGATAGAGTCCAAACTAAGAGAGATACCCCGGTCCCCCAGGTTGGGGGTTGGGTATAAGGCTAACAACCTAATCCTGTAAAAAGAATTTTGTTCAGAAACGTAACAACCAGCCTCGGGCCATCATGCGTGGGTCCATTCCTATGGCAGCACGCACTGGTTGTGGAGACTAGCTGTAGAGGAGACCAACGCTCAGCCAGGGCTGTAGCGCCCAGTGGTAGGTAGGTCAATAATCTTAGACTGGAGTAAAATTTAGGCCCATAAAAAGGAATAAGAAATTTGTGTTCGAATAAAATATTGATATAACGTATGAATTTGTTGCGGAAAATGTTCAAAATAAGATAAAAAGTTCCTTCACGTGCGATCACAGAATTACATTTAAGCTGCGCATATTTTTCAGACCTCAAACACATTTCAGCCCTCACTGGCACGACATTCCTCCCCTTTTCGATTTTCCAATAGCTGACATTAAACTAACTCTGAGGCAGTAGAACTCGAAGTTTGAATTCCGCCAATACCAAACGCCGTCATTGGGGAAGATCCTCAGCTACTTCACAACCCATTTCCGTGGGAGTTATCTAAATTTTATACTTCTAGCTCTTTATCCATTCTTAATTGGCTACATTCGAAGAAATTTAGTCCGGAGTCTTCAAGGTTACGCTATATGAACATTACCGGCTGGCTTCCGTATATATGTAAGAGGCCAAAAAGAAAAATCCAAAACTCTTTTGTACATGCTATGCATAAAGTATTTAAAATATTTTTAAAAATCCAAGAACTCGATAAATTAATATTAGTTTCTTAGAAATTTTCTGTTCCAGAATATAAGAAAGTATGTACTAATGTATAAGTAATGACATTTTCCTCTGAACACTTGAAGGGACACGTGAAAGGAAAGGGATGAAATAACCCCACTGCACTTTTCCTCTGGGGATATGTCAAAGACATTGTTTATAAGACTCAGGTGAGAGACGTCGATCAATTAAAAACCAGAGTAAGAGACGCAATAACGACTATGGATGTCGGTATGCTTGCCCGAACCTGGAAAGAAATCGAATATCGTCTTGATATTTTATGTGCAAGAAATGGAGCATATGTACAACTTTATTAACAATAGACATAAAACGTTTTGAGTTTCTCAATCCAACAATGTAACCAGTTTATTTCTATCTTCGTTATTTTCCGAATTATTAAAGATCAAAATGTGTCAGACCTTTTGTAGACATCCTGTATATCTTTTCCCGTCAATACAATAATTCTTTAAGAAGCATACAAATGAATGTTTACATAAGTCATACATCATAAATGGCGCGACATGATCGAGCTTTACTGGGTCATCGTCAAGTGTCGGTTAGTGTCAAGGTGCCGAAATTTCACCCAATAGGGATATTACGGGTTGTCTATGAACGAGTACTATACAATATCATGCTTGTAATGAGACTCTGGGTTATGTACTACTTGAAAAGCATTTGCGCTGAGACTGGATGAATCATTATGGATCCAGTTAAATATAAAATTAAAGGTAAAATAAAAAATTACTGAAATTAAAATGTCTATATATTTTTTTCTCAGGTGCGTTGCTCGTTCTAGTTCAGTTCTTTTTAGGGTATTATATATTTAAAGGGATCTTAAAGAAATAACTTGTAAGGGTGTTGGCTGGATTAAAATGGCTCCGGATTAGGTCCGATAACAAAATTTTTAAACGCTTTAATGAAATTTTGTGTTCCAAGAAAGGCTTATAATTTATTGACAAATTGAGCGATTATTAGCTTCAGTAGAAGAATTTTTCTCCTTAAACCCGCTAACTATAATATATAACAACAATGACAATGAATCTGATGAACATATAACATTAAGGTCTTTGCGCTTTTTATGTACAGGCAGATAATGTGCGCAAACAGTCCCTGTCTATGTAAGATTTGATGTTTTGACGGCGGTGACTATGAAGAATGCCGTCTTCTGGGATGTGGCGCCGTGTAGATTTTGTACAAACTGACGTTTCGGAGGAACGTATCGCCTACATCTTCAGGGTAGAAGGACAAAGGGAAAATCCGTGAGCTGCAGCCACCTACTCACGCTGGTTCCTCGCTCGCGGATTTTCCTTTTTTTTCTCCTACCCTGAAGATGGAGGATATACGTTCCTCCGAAACGTCAGTTTGTACAAAATCTACACGGTGCCGCATCCCAGAAGACGGCATTCTTCATGGTTCCTCTCTATGCTTTTATTTTTGACCGAGTTCTGCATTTTTTTGTTTCATCAATACCCTGCAATACATGCAGAAGATATATGAACAACGCCACAGTGCTGTGGCAAGGAAAATGGATTATGACAGCATGTCCTCTGAGGAATAAAAACTTCCAAATTTGGTCTCATAGCAGCCATCTGACTGGCGTTGACGTGAAGTCCGCGGGGATTGGGTAGTAGCCGGACCACAGTAATGCAAAGGAATTAAGCATAGTGATGTGTAATATGGCGGCAGTATTGGTAAAACATAACGTTCTCCTTCTCTGGAATCCGGCCGGACCTTTGTGTCACATTATTAAACACGAGAACAACATATCTCCTTAGAAACCCACGTTCTGCTTGTTTCTGGCTGATTGATTGATTATTGGGTTACGAAAATTAAAAGCAGAACGGAGAAATTTGCATGACGAGGAGCTTCGCAATTCATCAGACAAAGGAGACGTAGACGAGTGAATAAGAACGGAAAATGAATGTGGGAGCGAGAAAGATATAGGAAATATCTATCAGTAAACATTAAACAGAGGGACAATTTTGGAGGCTTAGGCTTAGACTGGAGCATAATAATTAATCTAATTTTAAATATTGTGGCGTATAGGCCCGTTGCTAGGCAACGACCGCGAAACAAACAAAGAGACAAAAGCAGTTGTTAGATAGCCGCCAGCGCGCCAATCAACTCTCTGAACAGCAGTAACGTGGGAACCCCAACAGATATGAACACAAAAATGTTATAGTAACAGAAGAACGGTGTTTTCTGTGTGGTCCGTGAAGAGATGTTATAAGCAAGGGACAAGTTTATAAGGAGGCAGTCTGTGAAGAAAAGACTCAGTCGGTGCAGTTAAGAGTTGTGAGCACAGAAGCTGAAAAATCTCCACTGCTGAGAGACGTTGCCAGGAAACGACTAGTGGAGTGTGTGACAGAATGAGAACATTAGTCTTTGTGTGATTGTGATTTAAAAAGCTAAGCCACGAGTTGTATAAAGTCCAATAAATCCGATTACCAATCCAAACCCCGTCTATAGTCACACATACACGTGACAATATATAAAATGCGAGAATGTAGGTTACTTTCGACTGATTTAGGAGAGGGCCCAGTAATAGTCTCGTTGTAAATATAGCAATCACAATCTGGGTTACATAAATAGCGGGATATGTTTTAAAATATTCAGCGACTATCAGATTCTAAACAAGGATTCCGTTCTATGAAACTGGTTTGTTAAAACGCTTTTGTGTTCAGCAATGCAAGAATTTGTTTTCCTGCACTCACTACAAGAAAGTGTCAAGACGAGTGCTCCTCAGTAAGTGAAACCTCGCACTGCAAACACTCGAGACCGTTCTTGTTCATTATAAGGCAAGGGGACGAACATTTAACCAATTTTGATTTTTAACCTTGATCACAATACAGACATACATATCCCGCCTTTACATCGCTTATTTAAACAGCTGAATATTATGAAGAGTGCCCATCACAGTGGCCGCAAGGTCTAAGGCATGAACTGTGTTCGTCCACTCCATCACTGGGATCGTGAGTTCGGATATGTCTTACTTACTTACTTACTCATGGAGCTGAGCCCTTCTGGAGGAGCCGCCAATTCTGCAGCTACTCAAGAATTTCCCAGCATTTTATGTAACCCGAAAGCTCATCACTGTGTTCACAAGAGCTCTCCACTGGTCCCTGTCCTGAGCCAGATCAATCCAATCCATACCATCCCTTCCCATCTCTCTAAGATACATTTTAATATTGTCCACCCACTTACGCCTTGGTCTTCTGGATTTCCCACCAATATCCTATACGCATTCTTCGTCTCCCCCATTCGTGCTACATGTCCTGCCAACCTCATCCTTCTTGACTTGATCGTTCTAATTATACTTGGAGAAGTTATGAAGCTCCTCATTATGCAGTTTTCTCCAACCTCCTGTCACTTCATCTCTCTTCGGTCCAAATATTCTCCTCAATTCTCAGTTCCAATTTTTATGTTTTTGGACAGCAGACGAGAAAACAAAAGGTTCTGGACTGAATGGTAGCAAGCATTACCCGAGTTCAATCTCCTCTCAATTTCCCCCTGAATCAGGTTTCGATTTATTATTGTCGTTCCCAAATATCTGAACCGTGCCACACTTTCAAAACATCTGTTTCCTATCTTTATGTAATGATTTTGCCCTGCATTTTGGTGACGAGACAGCAACATATACTTAGTTTTCTCTGTGTTTACTTCCAGAGAAACCTCCTTACTTGCTTCAATTGGATCGTGAGTTCGGATATGTCTGCGTACAATTATTCTCTCTCTCTGTGTGTGTGTGTGTGTATTGTCCAGTGTGCAGGTAGAGGCCTTGCGACGGGCTTATCCCCCGTCCAAGGAGTCCTACCTGTTGTGTATAGGATTAAGAAACTGATACGGCGGCCAAGGTCGAAAAATGGGCTGTAGAGCCATAGCTAGATATAACGAAGACACTGAAATCCTATTCACAGTGCGTATGAAATATTGAGTGGATCAGAATGTTTTATAGAATAATTTATAAAATTATAATACAAATAGAAATGCAATTTAAGGCTCTTCGTTGCTACAGTAGAGGGAAAAGAGTATCTTAGTATCGAGCATGTCTTCATTACCATAACCTGGGTTTATATCCACCCGCGTTTCTCAGTTCCGTGGAAGTATTTTAAGATACGTATAAGGGAGGTTTATCCCCCGTTCTTCTTACCTGAAAACTCAGAAACCGAAGACTGAAGGAAATTTCAAGAAGCATTATATTTCCACCGGAGATTCGTGTGTTTATTTTTCTCGAAGTACTTGTTCAGTTACAGGAAGAAACTAGTTTCGCTTATGTTTGAAGCAGTATTAAGACGAAGGATTGCTGTTGGTTGTTTCATTTCAATGGAGGACCTAATGTCTGGACCAGTGAAATAGTAACCGAGCTGTGAAAAGAGCTGAAGACCAAAGACATTAAAGCAAGAAGGTTCTTTTACAAACAGAAAAAGGTGCACGCGAAGGGTGAAATGTTGACGGCGCCAGCGATTATTCCCTGGAAGAACGGAAGAAATATTATGAAAACTGTCTCTAATTTGTTAAAAGAAGAGAGAGAGTCCTTCTTGAAGAAAACACAGACTTGCGAGAAGTAACGGTAGTTCATTGTCATAGAAAGATTAACAACTTGCAGAATTAAATACAGTTTTGGATATTTTTCTTCGCTTTAGATATTCGTCTTCCACCATAGCAATTTTTTAGTTTTAAAATTTCTTTCACATTTAATAATGATATCAGTGTTGTAACATGTAGAGCCGTTGCTAAGTAACGACTCTATAAACAACGCCCGATTACTAGGCAACAGATTCCTAACACGCACCAATAGACTAACCGGGATGAGGTGTTCTCTACGCGGTCCATGCGACAGTTGCGTGATATAACAATAAAAAACTGTTGCAAAGATGTCTTCTATGAGCTCCGTACCTAGATGTTATAAGCAGACATTGGAGTTAGTTTAGTCGAGTTGAGTGAAGTGAAGAGATTAGTTAATTGGGAGATGGTCACCGTTCAGTAAGGGCGTGAATGGTACGGCATTAAAACCGTTATCAGACAACGATTGGTGAAGACAGTGCGCGCTGTAGTGAACTGCAGAGTGTGTGAATTAGTGCTAGCGCTGTAGCTACTTGTAGTTGCATTCTGTTAAGAGTTCAATTAATCCAATTACCAGTCCTAACTCCTTCTATACACTCATGAAAAGGTAAAAGAGTAAAGCTATCCCTGTAACAGGCCGTGGAGGCCCATAAGGTTGTGAGACGTCGAGGCTCCCACATTTTCTTGATATTCGGCTCAAAGATGGCGGTTATGTCAGCCTTACGCGCTGGCCGCCCTTTAACCCCAGAAAGACTCCTGGTACTCATTTCTGTTAGAGGCTGAGTCGACCCGAGGGCTATTGTGCGGCTGGAAGGATTAGGTAAATTGAAAAATTGCAATAGTCTTATCAGGAATCGAACCCGCGATCTTCTGGTTTGTGGCATAGTGCCTCAACCAAGTACGCTCGTGACAATATTTCATAAACTTACTATGAATTAAAGAAGCGTCTAGTTATTTGGATGGTTAAGAAGTTCGCCACCATTTCACAGATTCATTTCCATGTTCACGAGAGCCCACTACTGAACTTAGGGCTATTGGGGCTGGTATAACTGACGAGAAGAGATGTATGGAATTTACAAATGCAGAAGCATTGGTTGAAATTATTTCAACTATGTGCAAGCGAACCAAAGGGATAGAGAATATTGGTTATGGCGATGCGAAAGGAGTACGAGAAATAGCGTATCAGCTCAGCATGACTCCGTCCACATCAGTTTTCCTGGACATTCAAAAGGCAGCTACCGGAAATCATTCTGTGAAGACAATACGATCTCACTTCCCTCTACTAGTTCTCACGTCTGTCTCGTCGTTAGGACAGTGGCCACAGTGAATGATATTACTAACAAATTAAGTAACTAAGAAGTTAACACATTCATATCTGAATAAACTGATGTTCGAGAAATTATTATTATTATTATTATTANGATCACCATCATCATCATCATAATCACCTGGGCAGGTTACTTAAATAGGCCTTATCTAGGGGTACCTAATCTACACGAGCATTAAGGCAGTGATATTTTTATTGTTAGTGGGGTGGGACTAAGTCCCTTGTACTGCAGCCACTTCTGGCCTATTGTACCAGCCCCAGATGATAGGTGAGGGTGATTGTGGAGCAATTGGTGGAATGAAGATTGGCAGGGGAAACCGAAATACTCGGAGAAAACCTGCCCCAGCACCACTTTGTACACCACAAATCCCACTTGACCAGACCCCGGGATCGAACCCGGGCCGCCGTGGTGGGAAGCCAGCGACTAACCGCTTGAGCTATGGCGCGGCCTTCTACACCCCTTTGTTGGACCTTGGCCGTTTTTTTAGTTCCTTGAGCCTATATACAATCGGTAGGACTCCTTGGACGGGGGATCAGACCTTTGAAAGTCCTCTACTTACAGTCAAAACAACGCAAACAGAATAAACGCACACAATACAGACATCTGTGCCTTTAGTGGGATTTGAACCCATGATACCAGCGTTCGAGTGAGCGAAGACAGTTTATGACCTAGACTGCTCGGCCACTGCGATCGGCGCTCGAGAAATTACCCACAAGTTTATGGAAACGGAAGATTAATTACCGCGTTCAAAAAGTTCCGCCATCAGACCATGTACTGAGCTAAATAATCCAGTCCATACGCTAATACCACACTTCTTTGATAACAACTTTAATATTATCCACTGCTCTGTACCTATATCTTAAAAGTATTTGGAGTAATATTAGGCAGTGTGTATGTTTCTCTTGCCCGTTATGCATGTTACCTCTACTGCCCATTGCAGTGTCCTTCGTTGGCAATCCTACAAATATCTGATACAGGGTGGCGCAGGTAACTCAGTTCAGTTTTGTATTATTTACGTGCCGACTCAACAGCTACAAGGTCATTTACAGAAAGACCGCAGTGTAGATGCTATTAATTACATTACAGCGAAAAAAAGGCATAAACGCATCATCCTCATAGCCAGTTTCCCTGTCCACCTCATCCCCCTTGACTTGATCATTCTAATTATACTTCGAGAAGAATACAAAATATAAATATTTAGAAATAATAATAATAAACCAATTCAATTCGTGTTTATTTACGTGCAAACTTAACAGCACACAGGCCAATTACAAAGCTAGCACGAACAGAGAGAAATACATAAAAATAATTAAAAAAACGAATACAAAATATGATAGTCTACATTAATTACACAGTGAGCATGAATACAGATATAGAAACAAACGTACACAGACAAAGCCACAATGTGACAGCGAAGAACAATTCGAGTTTCAAATAGAGCAGTATACAATAATAATAATAAAATAATAATCCATTGTAGACGAAATTACTGGGGATGATCATTGTGGGTTCTTACGTAACGGCTCAACTAATGATCACCTATCTACATTCGTCAGATACAGAAGAAAAAAAATGAGTGTACAGTGATACAGTACAATAAATATTCATAGACTTCAAGAAAGCCTATGANTTTTGGTCCAAAGACGTCAACGTCCCTACAGAGAACATTAGCAGCAGAAGCGCATCTAACAGAGGGGCAATTTTTACTAACAGCACAGACATTGAACTTATGAAAGTCTCGGATATGTCGAACAGGGACCTGAAGACCAACAGTTTCCAAAGCAAAAGGGCAAAGTACAGAACCAAGATAAACTTGAAAGAGGAAGAGTGCATCAAGATGATATCTGCTTTTTTGCATGGTGTGCAATTTCAATTGTTCTAAAGCAAAATGATAACAGTAATCAACTTGAGGAATAACAATAATAATAATAATAATAATAATTCAATTCTTGCAACAATAATAATAGTAATAATAAAAGTGAAAGGACAGTCGGAGGGAGAACTTCATATCTGAAGTATTTCAAACGCCATGTTGTTCTAAGAGCCTGCTGCAGAAATTTGGCCTAGTACTTAATAATTCTGCACAAATTATAATTAACTAAGTGACACTTGGAAGAGAATATATTTATTAATGACACACAAAATTCTAAATAACACGGCCAAACACTATTTATTTTCAAAATTCATGGCAAAAATAATAATAAACACTACCATTAGTGATAATGAGGTAGTGATGTGCCTTCGGGAGCCAGTGCAGTTTGTGCTATAATGTTTTCTGGTACAAGACTCATTCTGTGCTTATTGCACGGAAGTTATAACAGAAATACTCATACATTTATTATCAGACGGCGAAAACTAAAGTCCGAGGATTTGTAGGAGAATATAATGAAGCAAGCCTGGTAGACTGTTGATGAAAATGTTAGCAGAACTAGCAATAATCTCGCTTTGTTCCAGAATCCTGAAGGCATGAATACAAGCTTCTGGACTGTGATCGACAGTTCCTGCTATTAGATTCTCCTAATGAAGCTGAACGTCTACGCGTGTCGTGTACGTTTCCTGTCGAATTTGTCATGTCTCTTTGTGGCGCTGTGTCGAGGTTTCAGGAGATCGGATCAACCTGAGACAGAGAGGGACTGGATTCTCTTTGACCTGCAGCCGACTGCTGTCTGGCTGATGCGCAGCAAACTGCGAACTTTCCCTTCATCGAGCCCCGGGGATACAGGTGAGGTATGACACTAGTGAGGACGCGAGAGAGTAGCTAACTTCACACCGCGGTATCGTGACAAGTTTCCAGGAGTATCTTGCGAGAGAAACCGCGTTTCTTGTGAAACAGGCAGTGCATATGTACAGCACATAAAGTGGGATGTACATCCCAAGAGGAAAGTTATGGCTGCCTGTCGATCCATTATTCTATAGCTCATATGTTTCGGAATCTAGATGTGTTTACGTCCTCAGGTTAAATGATCGGGGGCACCCAGTGTTTTGTAAACCTCAATCGCTGCTCCAGTGATTTAGGTCAACAGCTTCGTCTAAGAACGGACAGAGATCCAATTTCCGAAACGTGGTGTTATTTTGAATTTCAGACGATGGAAAGAGCCCCAAAAAATCAGTAATTCCGTCTTATGGCTGCCTCTTTCATATCGTGAACTTTGAACTCACTTTTCTGGTAAAATGATGTCCGCGTGACTCTCCCCCTAATAACTTCAGAACCAACAAATGGATTTTCACAAAATGTAAGAGAACATCAAGCTATCACAGGCCACCACTCAAATTTTATACTAATTTCTTACCAAATGTAGAACCGTCATGGTGGCTGTGCAGAGAAGTGAGGCGGAGTCGTATAGGCTCCTTGTAATACAGAGTCCTTAAATATCACGCAAAAGTTTCTATAGATTTAAATGAAATTTTCTTAAATAATACTACGCAAGTTTAGGCCTATAGTGCCTTTAATTTTAATTGCGGTAATTAATGATCCATTGTCGACAGGTGCCTGTTATGCAAAGGCCTGTGTGAAAAGAGACGCAAATCGTGTTCCTAAGTGTACTAAGGCCACTGAAATAAGCCACGTAAATGGAGTGATAATTCTGTTCGAGACTTTCTCTTGCTTCCTGTTACTGTATTCCCCACATTGAAACACAGCTCTTGAGGAGCTCATATTAGCTCAGTTAGTGAAGAATTCCTCGCTTTTTATAGAACCCATGGCTTAATTACCGCGCCCACGAGGGCTCTTCGCGCCAGTGACTCCTGCCTTCAGTCAGATGAATGCAGTCCACACCCGCGCATGCTCTATTGCAATGTTAATCCCTTCTCTGCGCCGTCCTCCCCCTTGTGGTGCATTTTATTTCGATTAAGGATGAAGTATTTATTTGGAAATATGATTTGGTTATGATATACGTGCACATGAACGAGAAGGAAAGAGCGTGTGTGTGTGTGTGTGTGTGAGAATGTGTAGGTGGGTGTGAAATGTTGTGGTCAAGTACAATTTGCTGCCCCCAATCTGCGAGCTAGGTTCTTGCCGCCCTATAATTACCTAAAAACATCACACCAGTCCAAGACATGGCACACAGCTATTGTAAATGATCACTCTCAGCGTCAATTCGCCGTTCTGATAGTACAAAACTTGCTTTCGATCCCCTATCATCTTATCCCACTCATTTACAACTAGGCAGATTGGAGGCCAAAACTATCAGCGTTTTAGTTCCATTATCATAGTTCATAAAGCAGTTTTATCTGAACGATATTATTAATGTGTATTTAATATTCTAGATTTTGCCACAGTTCAGGAGATGAGGAGCTAGCTTCTCACCGCGAAGGCTCTAGTTCAAACCTGAGCGACCTCATGTGAAATTCATGTTGGAAGGAATCAAACTTGAGTAGATATTTCTCAAAGTTTCTTCAGATTTCATTTCTAAATGTCATTCCAGAAGCGGCGCTACCAGATTTCCTGTGAAGTACTGGGTCTGGAACGGGGTCCACTCAGCCTCGTGAGGATAACTGAGGAGCTATTTCAAGGTAAGAGAGGCTCCGGTCTATAAAACCGAGATTAATGGCCGTGGGGATCCGTTGCGCTGACCACGCGACACCCTCTGTCCGCTAAAGCTGGCACTAACTTCGCCGACAAGCGGCGGTCGCTCTGTCGGTATAGTTCGCTTGCGGACTACAGGCTATGGAGTTGTTAGTTTCATTGTCATTCCAGATTTGATCCGTATTCGTCTATCACCGCCCCTAGTAACGTGCAATAGCAGTATCAGACAGCACATTATTAAATTAATTTTTGAGGTGGGGGCTAATTTCTGACCCGACACTTGACTGGTCACTGAATAAGAAACGTTGTTATTTAACAATATATAATTTACATTTAAACGACTATAGTTAAGATGGTGAAAATCTTCCCTTCACTACTAAGAATACTATTTAATTTTCCTGTTTACTGGGGATATGCAAATTTCTGAAGAGTTTCGTAATGGATGCATTCACGATGCAATAGTACAAAAACATTCAGTATGAAGTTGTATTTAGGTATTTAAAACACAACCTTTAGAAAACACATTACTTTTCCTTCAAATAATGTTTTATTAGCTTTAAGTGAAGATGTTTGAGCAACTGGTGACTTCTCAAGAAGAACTCAACACCGTGGAGTTCTTTCGCTAGTTAGTTACAAGCGAAGACGCTAAACAAAGTAATTGCAGCTCATATCAGTTAATTTGAAAGAAGTTTCACTGAACGACATAAAACAGACTGCTTATAGTTCTATAATTTCTGCTCCCTTCAACTTACCGAACTCTGGGAGCGGTTTGCAGGAAAAGCACCGACTCTCTGGTTAGCCCACAGAGAGAACAGAGGTGACGATAAAGACGATCTGGAAGAAGAGTAGGCGTGTCTAATTCAGCCCTCTAATGTTACTCAACGCTGTTGCAATCGTCTGAGAATGTTTATGGCCCATTTTGTGATACTTCCATCATAACGTACATATATTCGATTGTTAGACAGTTTTATTGCTACTGTGATGGATGGCAACACCATAACCGTCAGAAATGACGAGAGGATTTTAAACTAATGCTTAGATACCCATGTTAGGTGGGTCCCTCGTCACCATGGCATGGCGCGTCCTCAGTTTGCGGATGGAGGAGACGCCCTCCAGGTATAGAGGGTAGCTGTAAATATATTGAATAAGCAGTCGCGGACAGCCGACAAGGGGTGGTCCTCCAGATGGGGGTTAGGAATTTTGCTAACCAAACCTCACTTTTTTTATTGCTAGTGGGGTGGGACTAAGTCCCTTGTACTGCCACCATTTCTGGCCTATTTTACCAGTCCCAGATGATACGTGATGGTGATTGTGGAACAATTGGTGGAATGAAGATTGGCAGGGGAAACCAAAGTACTCGGAGAAAACCTTCCCTAGCGCCACTTTGTCCACCACAAATCTCACTTGAACAGACCCGTGATCGAACCGGGCCGCTGCGGTGGGAAGCCAGCGACTGACCGCTTGAGCTATGGCGTGGCCAAACCTCACCTTAAAATATAAGCTTGTTACAAAATATCACAAAGGGCCTCGCACGTTTGGATAAACGGGACACATCAGCTCCTAGCCTATACTGAGGATGTGAACCTGTAGGAAATAACATAGGGCCGGAATGTAACCTCCGGTGAGCTGTTAAGCAGGCAATGAGAAAGAAATTGTACGCACTTCAGCTACTTCTCAACGTAGGCACTTGCCGTATCGAGAATAAGTTTCTGCGTGCTTGTGCTAAAGAAGTCTGCTGCCTGTGAGCTCAGCCACGTTTTCACATCTTCCATCGACCCTTCATTATTGTTTAAACGCAAAGAGAAACAAACACCGTGGCTTTAGTCCGTAAGCGAACAATACCGAAAGAACGACCCCCACTTCTCGGCGAAGTTAGTGCCAACTTTAGCGGATAGAGGGTGACGCGTGGTCAGAGCAAAGGATTCGCGCTGCCGTTAATCTCAG
Source organism: Cryptotermes secundus (assembly GCF_002891405.2). NCBI lineage: Eukaryota > Metazoa > Arthropoda > Insecta > Blattodea > Kalotermitidae > Cryptotermes > Cryptotermes secundus. The sequence continues at coordinate 1,821,643 of NW_019723298.1, forward strand.
TTTTCTAGAGCGGAGCCGCTATTTCCTTGAAATAGCTCCTCAATTATCCTCAAGAGGCTGAGTGGACCCCGTTCCAGACCCACTACTTCTCAGAAAATCTGGTAGTACCGGGAATCGAACCCGGGACCTCTGGATATGTAGCCAGGAACTCAGACCAATAGACCACAGAAGCGGTCACTGTTTAAGCGCTGTGATCCCATTCTGTCCTACAAGTAGCTAAAAGGTGGTAGTCGCTCGGAGCGAGATCAGAGCTTTTATTGCCCTAATTTATTCTCTGCGTCTTATTCACACCAATTCTGTAATAATGTATTTATATTCTCTCTTGAATTTAAATATTGGTAGAGCTAGTATTTTCTTTAATGGAGTAAGAGAAGAGAAGCTTAAAACCAAAGGCATTTCACTTTACATCGTAAAGCAAATGAAATGGATTTAAAGGAAAGTTTCTTTACTTCAGATCAGAAAAAAAAACACAGACGTTACACTTTAAACTGTGAGAATGTGGCGATGACTTTAATTTAGATCGCAAACTGGTGTCAAATTAATGAACTGAATAGTCATCGTTTCGTTCCCATGGCAACCCCAGCGTGCTCTCCTTAGTGAAGTAGGAAACTGAGTTACTCTCAAAAATTGAATTTGGTTTTCGCGTAAAATATCCGTCATTTTTGTCCGATTTTAACCATTGTTCTGGACAACATTTTGTTATATTGACAGATTTGAGTAAAACTCCCCCATAAAGACTGTGAAGAAATTCTGTCCAGTGGAAGACATATTGTTTCACACAGACAGACATGACGAGGCTACTAGTTGCTTTTAGCAGTATTTGTAAAGGAACATGTGGAGGGTTTGGAAGAATAGGTTCCTGCTGCTTTTATCTTTCTGTCTTGAATGCTTAGCATTATTGACTCAATTTTCATATTGATAAAGTAATTTGAAAATTCGGGGGGTTCCCGGGAATTCTTTCCAAAATTGCTAGACAATTACTTTGGTATTCTTGATCACTACATTTATATGTGTTATTCCAATTTTCATTATATTTTGGTGCTGAAACGTTTATATGTGAAAATTAAAGTCGAGGATTCAAGAATCTAGATCAGTAGGCCGAAACACGTTTAACCTTGCAAAAAATTTGAGCTGAAAATTATTTAAATTAAATTAATATACTAATTACGGATATTAATAAGAGTCACAAACAAAATTTCATGCAGCTGTGATTCGTGGAGGAGCCGGGACAGCTCAGTTGGTATAGCGACTGGTTACGGAATGAACGACCGAGGAGTCGGAGTTCGAGTCCCGGTACGGTCAAGAATTTTCTCCTCTCCACATCGTTCACATCGGCACTGGGCTCAACCAGCTTCCTATCTAATGGGTATCGGGCGTAAAGCGGCCGGAACATGAAGCTGACCACTCACTTCTAACTAGTGCCAAGATCAAGAAAATGTGGATCTATACATCCACTCCCCTATATACCTTAATGGGGTAGTGCTTAAATACGCAGTTAAACACAGGGACAACTTTATCTCGACTTTTATGATTGGTGGTTTTTTGTTCCTTTTCATGTTAGAGTATTGGATTCCTAAACTTTAAATATTCTTGCAGACGTCGTGTTTGACGTAGTTCAGGAACATAATTTTAATCATATTCTGAATGCCAATAGTCTGTGCATCTTGTTATGCTTTATCTTGTAGTATACAGTAGCTGAGTGCATGGAGAATCGATGCGTCGACAGGAACTCTGAAGGAACGAATGTAATTCAGTGAGGAAAGACAGAATTGAACTTCGATTTGCAAATGTATCAGCTTCTAGTGCTCAAAGTGACGTAACATACAGAATATCCTCATTGTTTCCAGGGACCGCACAAACCTGAAGTTCTGTGAGCTCATATAAATTAAGTAAGGAAGTTGTAATGCAAAACAGATGCAACTTTGAGCGTTGTTGTATGCTGTCTGCTAATTAATATAATAACAAGGAACATGACGTAACCGTGAAAATGAACAGGTGAAGGACGAGGGAGTGTGTGTCACATGCGTACAATTATATTTCATTTCACTGCAGCTGAGTTTCTTCTGTCAGCCATTTCTATATGCTCGTATATTCTACCCGTAGGTACGGTAACTTCGAAACAAGTTATTCGCCATTTAATAAAAGAGAGACAAGTTTGTGACATGGCAAAAAGTGACAGTGACGGTGGTCTAATTAAGGCAGAGCACGTGTATTCACGGAAGGACCGGGATAATTGAGTTAAGGATCCAAACTGTGGCACAACTTTCGCGTTCAAAGCAATAGTATTCGTGTTCACGAGGCGCATATTCTAGGTCTATTCCACTAGAAGTATAAGGCCTCTCCTCTTCTTCGCTTATTGCTAGAAACGTACAACTGTAGGCTTTGGTGTTCGATTTTTTTCAGTGGGGGTGGAGGAGCTTTGGTTGGTGCTGCGATATCCCCCAAGATTTCTATTCGCAAATTAATCATTATGAGTCTCGGCTCAATCACTGATTATCATAAATGATATTCGCCGTCGTATTCATGCCTTTCTTGAGGACTGTGCCTTGAAGGCTACGACCACTTCATCCCATTTCCTGCCCTCTGAATATTCATGTCCATCTCGTTATGTAAGCTAAGAATAAACTTGTAGGTGTTTATTAACGGATTAACGCAATTCGAGAGATCAGTACTGTTTCTAACATTCAGAAGTTCGCGGATTTATTTATTGTCCGCCCGTGGAACGGTGTTATGATTTCGTGGTTTTCTTCAGTTTCGACAGATATATGCTGAGAAAACATCTCGAATCAAAGAGCTTCTCTCAGACATTTGCATTTTGTTATTCTCATACAATATCATTGAACTCTACGTAGTAAACAGTCAAATTACATCGCTAAATACATAAATAACCAGCCGCAACTTTATATAGCACAATGGTAACAATATTTCAAATTGATTTAACATTCAAGAACTCTGAATATCGCTCGCTCAATCTGTTTATGTTTCGTGAGTTAAAATCCAACACAAGGCTTGGATATTTGGTATGTGTTTAATCTGTGTTTGTGTTGTCTTGTGTTTAGGTAGAGGCTTTGTGACGAGCTGATCACTATTCCAAGGAGTCATATGGTCTGTAAACTGATCAAAAAAACAACCTAGACACCGTAAGGTATAAGAGGAACGGATTAAGTTTTTTATTGCTAGTGGGGTGGGACTAAGTCCCTTGCACTGCGGCCATTTTTGGCCTATTGTACCAGCCCCAGATGATAGGTGAGGGTGATTGTGGAGAATTGATGGAATGAAGAATGGCAGGGGGAACCGAAGTACTAAGAGAAAACCGGCCCCAGCGCCGCTCCGTCCACCACAAATCCCACTTGGCCAGACCCGGGATCGAACCCGGGCCGCCGCGGTGGGAAGCCAGCGACTAACCGCTCTAGCTATGGCGCGGCCTCAACGGATTAAGTAAGTAAGATTTTCCATATAAACAGCAAATATCTCCCCGAACAGCATTGACAGATTGGTCCTCCTAATGGAGACGTAGTGTGTTGTCTGTGAGGCAGGAACTGAGTTTATGAATGCTATTTAGATGAATTTCATGATAAAGTGATTAATTAAATAATTAAAAACATAAAAATCAGAAACTGACGAAACGGATTAAGATGTTTTAAGTTTGTATTGTGACATGTATATCCGTTGCTAAGGAACAGCTAGATAAACACTTTCCCGCGAAGAAAATTATTGGCCAACAAAATTAAAGTGTTTTAAATACTATGCAACGAAATTGTAAACATGCAACAAGATGACGAATGTTTATAGCTCGCTGCTAGGCAACAGGCAGCGCACCAATGAACTCGCTGTGTAGGAATCACGTGAGTTATGTTTTCCTTGCGGTTTGTGCTACACAAGAATAGAGGTCGTTTTTTCCGTGAGATCCGTGGGGAGGAGTTATCTTGAAGATCATCTGCGCTGGCAGTCAGTAAGTTCTAAATTCTCAGTAGAAGATAGTCACTGAAAGTTTCTTCGTAGAAGAAGAAGAAGAAGAAGAAGAAGAAGAAGAAGAAGTCGGCCTGTGAAGACTCGGTGTGTGATTAGAAGACTTTTTATTTTGTAATATTTTGAGTGTGTGTGATTCAATGACAAGTAACTCAAACGACCTCCTCCGCCCCTTTAAAACACCTCTTCACGGACCACACAGAAAACACAACCTTTCTGTTGGTTAGAAGGCTTGTTTACTAACCTGTTGCCTAGCAATCGACTTCCTATTATTCCGCGCGCGCGCTTGTGCGGAAGTTTGTTTACCGAGTTGTTGCCTAGCAATGGGTATACAGGTCACAATATTAATGAAGAGCTCGCGAACAGCGGAAAATGGGAAATCCTATAGTCTGGGGTTCAGAGTAGAACAAACAATCCTTATGATTGTAAACTCAGTGTTATTAAAGCATTTACAAATATTTCATTTATCCTGCTTCACTTTTCAGCCTTCAGTCTTGCTGCCATATTGTTAATATGAAATACGAGAAATCATATTACTCCTACAACTTGAAAGATTAAACGTTTTATAGAGACCGATTTTACTGAAAAGCGAAAAAGTCGGATTGTAGACAATGAATTTTATTTATAACCCGAAGAATGGAATTTATGTTAGCTCTTTTTTTATTCCATTTTGTGACTCTCGGAATATTAATCACACAGTGACATTTTATTACGATGCTGTGGAACACCTATTGGCAGGGAGAGAGTTCTCAAATTTTGTGATACTGTGAACCCCTGAAATAATAACCGAATATATCTAAGCCCTATCTCTGCTCTTCAGCAAAATGTTTTGTTCTACATTAAAAACGTCTATGTATAACACAGGCCGTCAAAAATTCAGCAAGTTGTTTCTTTTCCTTCCACTTACACTTTAACACAACATGTTTCGACCTTAGATGGCCATCTTCAAGTGTCCTAATATATAATATAATATAAGAAGTGTGGATGACGAAGGAGCTATTTGTAAGATTTGAGGCTTTCACGGCGGTGACTATGAAGAAAGCAGTCTTCTGGGATTTGGTACCGTGTATATGTGGTGTTAACCAACGTTTCGGAGGAACTTATCGCCTCCATCTTCAGTAGACGTTTTAATATGGCTTGCAACAGGATGCTTAAATACAGAGTTTAGTACTATAAATTACTGCATATCCCTATCAGGTTGTCCGGTAAGAACAAGAAATTAAATATCTTTTCAACCTGTCTACATCTTCGGCAATAAAGTGTTTCTGGATTCAATATATGAAATTTTCGAAATTCTTCGCCGGATATTTTTCGAAAGTACCTCTATTAAATCTTGCCACTCAATGGTTCGCCAAGGATACGTAGCTAAAATTATATTTTAATTAGTTCTTGTGAACTCGGGAACCCCTTTCAGTGTAGATCGCCCCCGTCTGGGTCTCAAGCCCCACAGTTTAATAAAACATGTGCTGGGGTGTTTTAATTAAGTCTGTGAGAATTCACAGTACGGTTCAGGTCAAGGAAAGTCCATCTAAACTCATATATTTCATTGTTGTCATGGAAACACGATATATCCACCCCGCTACACTATATTGGAATTCTCATGTCTAGATGCTAAGACTAATCTGATCTGCTTGGTTTTTGCCCGGACTAAAATGATCAGGTGCCGGTCACGGTAGCCGAGCGGTCTAAAGCATGCACTGTCTTCGCTCTCTCGAAAGCCGGGATCGTGGGTTCGAATCCACTCAGGGCATGGATGTTTGTGTGCGTTTTTCTGTGTTTGTCTACAGTGTTTGCGACGAGCTGATCACTCGCCCAAGGAGTCCTACCGCATGTGTAAGATCTAGAAAAACCGAAGTGAACGGAGTTCTTGGAGGTAGTCCTAGGCCCACTGGGGCTGTAGCGCCAAGGAAAAAAAATGTTCAGGTAAATCACTCCAATGAAAATCTATTTCTTTGAACATCACATGATTTTCGGGCGATATGATACGTTAGCAGAATCAAAATATGTTATATTCAGTTGTCAATCAATTGAACCCAAGACCAGCGCGACGGCGTGGACGGCGCACTGTAACACCATCCAGATTCTTATAGCTCTTCGATAAATTAAAACTAATTTCTGCTGGGATTGTTTTATATGATGAAAATTAACGGACAGTAATTTAAATATTGGTCTGTCACGGTAGCCGAGCGGTCTAAGGCATGTACACTCTTCGCTCGCTCGGAAACCGGAATCGTGCGTTCGAATTCCACTCAGGGAATGGATATTTAGTTTGTGTGTGTGTGTGTGTGCGTTTTTCTGTGTTTGTCTACAGGTAGAAGTCTTGCGACGAGCTTATCACCCGCCCAAGGAGTCCTACCGTATGTGTAAGATCTAGAAAAACCGAAGTGAACGAAGAAGTTCATGGAGGTAGGCCTAGGCCCACTGGGGCTGTAGTGCCAAGGAAAAAATGTAAATATTGATTATTTAGCTGTTTTTTAGAATCACGGTTTTCGTCGCTGTGTCTTTGAAATTTCGTATAAATTTTGAGGAAGTTGATTTTTTTAACTTTAGAGGTAAAATTATTCGTCATCTGGGGGTGATATTTAGTGTTGTGCTGGCGCTGATGCATCTGTGAGGTTACAGGCCAGCGTTCATTGAGGAAGGAAAATTTGTCCTTGTACATAATTAATTAAGTAGAATGCCATTAAGAAATATTTGGAAATGGAGGTATAATTCCACCATTCTTGACCCGGCATTAGTTGCAGGAAATGGTCAGCTTCATGACTCAGCCGCTTTAGCCCATCGGAAGTAGCTCCAAGTGCCCTTGGATAGGAGGTTGTGTGGGTCTCAGAGCCGGACTTGACGCTGCGACGTTATCAGAATACTCGACTCTGTTTTCCTTGATGACACTCTCGACTTTCAACCCAATATCCTTTAATTTATTTTGAGGTGAACCTTGACTGTCCGAGAGAGAAAGGAATATAAAGACAGTTGGAAAGAGCAAAAGAGTGAAATCCAATATCTTTAGCAGAAGAAGAGGTATTGACAGCAAACCTAGAGGCAATTATTATCGTTAATTACCGTCAGATGTTTTGATATAGCGTCACGCTCAAGTTTTAGTGCTACAGTACCTGATTCGTGACCCATAACTCACTACCTATATTGTCTGGTGGACCATAGTGACACTTAAAGGCTATGCAGTTTAGACTGCATATAACAACAGAGATTCCTCGTAACTCTCAATTCAGTGCCCTCTGGTTGTCATCGCCATTTGGGCAGAAGCTCTGAAGCTTGAAGAATGGCGAATTCACGAGGAGAAGGTATTTTTACTCATGAACATTACTCCATATCGAAATCGTTCGCTGTTCTCCATGAAGCACTAGCAACGCATCCTAACAAGGAAGTACCAAGTAAGACAGCAATGCAACGGCCGGTAACAAAATTTCGGGGTACAGGATCTGTTTGCGACAGGCCATATGTCCTGCGTCGGACACTTTTGACAGGCCGTATGCTCCAAAACTTTGAAGAAACACTACACTGATCAGGGAAGAAATCTTTGAGGTGTTCACAGTACACTTGTTTTCTCTGATAAGAGCAACAGGGAGCGACTGCACCGTAAAGATTTCAATCAGTGCACCAGCTGAAACGCAGGGATACAGCTGCAAAAATTCAATATTGCCTTCGGTTTCCTCTATTTGTGCGTGAAGGAATAAAGTGTTACACATTTCTTCTCTCTGATGTAAAGCGGTTAACTTAAATGGCTACACAACCAGTCAAAACACCCGACTCTGAAGCGCTGTAAACCTACACACAATACACAAAACCCTTCTTCAGTAACCGAAGATTGGCCTATGGTTCACAGTGCCTACAATACTGTCACGTGCAGGGTGGTACGCGTGACGAAATTAACAAGTTCAAGTCGGATGATTGGATTTATTAGCACCTTGGTTACAAGTTCTCTTAATCACGCTAATTATAAAGCTGTCGCTGATTCACTCGTTTTTCATTTCACCGCTGCACACGCACTAGGATTCTCTGTCTTCTCTAGTCGTCTTCTGGCAACGGTTATCAACACAAAAACTATCACTTCAAATCACTACGAAGTCTTACTTTTGCCATTTCTTCTTCAACCACTCTGGAATCTCGGAACTAAAAATTCTTCTGGGCTCACTCCTCCAGCTTACGGCTGACTCGTAACTGCCCCTGGACTATTTACGTCACTCCTTCGGTTCAAAGTCAAAGTCAAAGTCACACTGCTACAGACGGTCGGTCAGTCAGTCAGTAAGTTTTGGTGTCGAGCCTCATTTGAGGTTCGTGACCAGATATTTATTACTGTTTTACAGTTACGATCTTGTATTTGTGGGGCGCCCTATTTGATGAGAGGACAGGTCTGTCTTTTGTATATGCTGCTGGCTCTTGCCAGCACAGTCTTTCTCAGGTCCGAGTCCCTTGGAACTCGCCACCATATTTTACTGTCTCAGATTTGAGACTTCCATTTTCGTCGCCTCCTACGACTCACAAAGTCACGGTGGAGGTATTCGACCCCGCCTCCACACTGGGGACTCCTGGGTTATTCTGGCAATCTTGTTACATAGCAGCGGCACGGACCACAGTGGAAACACCGTTCTATTGTAAGAACCTTTGTGTAACCTTGCAACTGGTCACAGAAGACCCCTTTCCTGCTGTTGCTTGGCTCCAACGACATAGAAGACAGAGCCTCGTCTATTGTTGCATAAACTAACAAGGGCTGTTTACCAACAATCGATCTTCGCGGGAACTTGTTTACAACGTGTTGCCTAGAAATGGATGTACATGCAACAATAAGATTTGTGGAACCATTATTTTTAGGCGACTATCAATAACGAATGTTTACAGAATACTCTGATCAAATTCATTTCTGCGTTGGAGAAATCGAAATATTCGTATATTGCTGGTTTTAGTAGCTGGGGTGACGGACCACAACGCAATGGTACCAACTGCTGTACTGCAAGAGGTATTTTGTGAACTCACTGTGGCTGTTGGCTATCCTGATATCCAGACCTCACACCGTCCGACTACTTTCTTTTGTGGCAATTTCTCAAAGAAGAGCCTATTCGAAAAGCTCCCGGAGCCTGGAGGCAATTAAACGAACTACTGTCAATATAGAGCTGCAAACACTTCGCAACGTCGCACAAGAC
>NW_019723298.1:1830800-1831039 GCF_002891405.2 Cryptotermes secundus
CCTGGGGTCGACTCAGCCTCTGTCACAAATGAGTACTAGTAATCTTCCTGGAGATAAAGGGCGGCCAGCGCATAAGGCTGACAACCTTACTGCCATCTGTTAGCCAACTGTCTAGAAAATTTGGGAACCTCGACGTCTCACAACCCTATGGGCCTTCACGGTCTATTACAGGGATAGCTCTACCTTTTATATATATATATATATATATATATATATATATATATATTCTAGTAATTTGT
>NW_019723298.1:1831176-1884340 GCF_002891405.2 Cryptotermes secundus
TGTATTTTATATGGATTCGAATTATTGTAATTTAATTATGCTTGGCAAACTCATGTTACTTTTATTAGCGAATGCTATACATCGGACACTCTACGTCGATCACCTCCAAGCATGTCCTGCAACGTGCCTTAAAGATGAAATATAGGACGCTTCTCGTCTCAGCGTGGTTATTCCCCCAGGATGTCTGTAGGGGGGTTGGGTACGCCACAGTCTGTACAAACAGCCACAGAATCTTCACGACAAAAATTTCTCTAAATTAGGTGGATGTGCCCAGTTATATAGCAGGTGTCGTTCAACATCTCTTTGTGACAGAGCTGAAGGATGTCTGCTATATTTCCACCGATAGCGTCATACCCCTAAGTGTTTTACCCAGTGTATGGGTAGCCTACGTTCTTCGTGCTACGATAATAAACAGAACACAGAAGACAAGGGCGAACATCATTATACACAGCTCAGCCTGGAATCAAATTTTACAGCAAAGCTTCTTCCTTAGTAGCAACATCGGATGCAGGGCCATCGTATAGTCTGATGCCCAGCAAAGAAGAAGAGAGATTCCTACAGAAGCATGCAGATACTGCAAGGCACTTCAGAGAATTCGTGCAGAGGGAGTAGCATTGCCAGAGAAGGGCCGTGTATACTACACAGAGTCTGGACATCGATGCTTTGTTAAAACCACACCGGTGGTTTGAAGAAACTTGATGTTCGGACACGAAGACACGGCCTGTTAATAACTTGAACAAATGACCGGTAAATTATGAACAGGTGAACAGGTCGGATATTCAACAATGAAGTGCCAAAAATGTTGGCGATATGAAGAGCAGATGTCCAACATGTTACATGTCGGATTCGAAGATCACATGTTGAAATTTTGACATGGCAAGGTAAAATATGTGAAAGGCTGTTAGTAATTATGGTAGGTGAATGTGAAGTCACTGAAGAAACAAATGAAGGGACACACTCATAGGCCGACAATCTGAGATGTTCACATACCAATTGTTTAGAATTAAATTAAATGTAATTCATCGGGTTGTGATGTAAATTTGCTATAAATACAAGGAAGTTTGCTCTGTAAGCTAATTGGAGTTTCTCTAGTTAGCCGTAGACTAAGCTATTTTACGGTATTTCAGAACATACTGTCACGTGTCCGGGGTTCTGTGACAAATAGTTGCGGGTTCTGAATTAGAAGCAGCTGGTTTAATGGATAACTCATTCACAGTTACAATTACAATTACACTCTGAAATAAGTGGTCCGTCGTCTCTCACGTCACATCTGCTGATTCTTGGCTGAGCTGGTTTCTTCTCCGATCTCAGCTCTGCTCCTTTCGCTACTGATCTGGTCTTCTCTGATCTGACCTCTGATTTCGTCTTCTCTGATCTGACCTCTGATGTCAAAGTCAAAGTCACGTTGCGATTGACGGTCGGTCAGTCAGTCAGTAAGTCTTGGTGTCGAGACCCAATATTTTCTTTTGTTTGAAAATTAGTGTTTTGTTTTCATGGGGCGCACTCTCTGACGAGAGGACGGGTGTCTCTTGTATAGGGTGCTGGCCCTTGCCAGCGCGGTCTTTCTCGGTCCGAGTCCCTTGGGACTCGCGACCATAGTTTACTGTCTCAGATTTCAGACCTCCATTTTTGTCGCCTCCTACGACTCGCAGGGTCACGGTGGAAGTATTCGACCCCGCCTCCACACGGGTTTGACCTATGATGTGGTCTTCTCTATCTCATATCTTCTGCAGCCGGACGGACTGGAGATCGCCTTCTTGAAGGGTTTCGTTTCCATAACGGTTGTCTTCATTGTCTCCAGAACGTTTTTCCTTTTTAGGTAACACGTTGATTTTTATCTCTAGCTGTTGGTTGTTGAGAGGACACGCTTATTGATCCATTGCCCGGCAATTGACGTCTCTGTATGCGCTGGATCGGAAACGTGTTTTAACAAGCCGTTGTCTAGCAATTGACGCCCGCTCAGATATTCTGGATTTAGGCGGCACGCCACAATACTGAATCATGTTAAAATTTGCACTTTAATTCCACCAGATTAGTATAAGAATATTCAGTGACCATTGGCATTTAAGCAGGAGCATCTCAACGGAGGCTCCCCCGGACAGCCCACAGTCAAAGTGAAGGCCGAGAAATGTGAGAGAAGGAGCAAACGGTAGCGTCACTGTTAACATGCAGCGTGTGGTAAGGATTTTAATGCCGAAAGCGTGTGAAGTACACATACTGGATGTCGGCTGCTAAAAAAGAAAATCCATTCTCCAGATCCTAGCGTGACAGACGATTTATAGCAACTTACAGCTGACGTTCGAATATATCAGTGCTCCGGGAACTGTAGGTTGCAATGACGCCACAGTTCAACAGAGAGTGACGTCACGGTAGCGTTAATCCTTCCGCTGATGGCAACTACAAACAATACCACACTTGAAAGTGATAGTTGAGAAGCTCCATTTTCTTGAAGACAGAGTGCAGATAATAAACTGCTGAGAGAAACAAAAATATATCCTGGAGGATGCTGGAAATAAAAAGTAACGATTGATTCCCGAGATACCGACAGTGTACGTTCCTCAGGACCCGTATCGGGTTTTCCAAATCGAAGAAGACAAAAGCAGGATGTAGGCGTAATACGAAATAATGTTGAATGTAGGTTCCCACTTCACCGCATAGTCAGTAGCGGATCTATGGCGTCGAAATCCAGACGTAGCACTGGAAAATTGTTCCTAATCTCCAGGTTCCACACAAGTCCACAGTTTACCATGCCCTCTGAGATCTGCCATACACAACTACTGAGACCGGTAAGAGTGAGCAGTGGGCACTGGTAAATATTATTTGGCGTTTTTTGACTTCCTAAAACACGCAACATTTTAGAAATATGTAAAATTTGAGGTCTTCACGGCGGTGAGTATGAAGAATGCCGTCTTCTGGGATGTGGCGCCGTGTAGATTTTGTGTGAACAGACGTTTCGAAGGAACGTGAAATCTACACGGCGCCACATCCCAGAAGACGGCAGTCTTCATTTTCGAAATAATTTATTCTTTCATCTTCAGGTTGAGAGGTTATACAGGAAGTTTACCCTTTTAGGCCTCTAGGCAGAGCTGAGTCATATTTTTAACAAAAGGAGACTCTTGTTGCCCACCGTCAGTCACTTGAACAATGATTATAAATGTTACAAGCATTACAAAATGATATTTGAAATAAACATATTATGGCACAGGCAATTTTGAAATAACATAAAGAATTCAGTTTCCCTTTTTTAGTTAAATTATTTGCCCGTTGCAGGAAATGTTCCTGAAAGCCTTCTGCTTCATTTCCCTTGTACGCCTCTCATTGGAGTATGAGAATACCTTCTCCGATTTCAAAACTTCCATTAATAAAACCCTACAGTTACAGAGGCAAATGTTAGGAAACTGCGAGGCGTTTCTCTTTAAAATTTTAAATGATAAATACAGTATTAAATCCGAGATCCCGGTATTTCGAAAATAAATATCTTATTTTAGAATGAAAAAATACATTACCGAGGAGCAGCATTAATCTAATTTCAACTTTGTGAAATCTGAGAAAAATATTTACATTTTTTCCATTACTGTGCTAAAATAAGTGTCTTCTTAAGGCAAACTCTATTACACACGTTACATAGATTTCCATGAGGAGCTTTATAGCCTGTGTTATACGCCAAGTATAGTACAACGATCGAGTCTAGGAGGATGAGATGGGCAAGGCATGTAGCACGAACGCGGGAGAAGATGAAAGCATATACGACACACTATCCTACACCTGCTCTGGCCTGCTACCTGCTGGGCCACCTCCCCAGACCCTTCCCCTCTCCTCTATACTTTTCCCATGTAGCCCCTCTCCTTTCTCCTCCTGCTCTTATACAGCTAGACTTACTTATTCGACTCGACATTAGTCTGTCAGCACCTCCTCACGCTGGTTCCTCGCTCGCGGATTTTCTTCCACCCTGAAGATAGAGGTGGTACGTTCCTCTGAAACATCGGTTAACACAATATCTACACGGCGCCACATCCCAGAAGACGGCTTCCTTCATATAGGATAATCTTGTAAAATCCAAAAGGAATGACACCAGTAGAAGACCATGACGTAGGTGAGCGGATAATACTAAAATGGATCTTAGAGACGTAGGATGGGGTGGTATGGACTGGATTTATCTGGCTCAGAATAGGGACAGATGGAGGGCTCTTGTGAACACGGTAATGAACCTTCAGGTTCCATAAAATTCTGGAAAGTTCTTGAGTAGCTAAGCAACTGGCTGCTTCTCAAGATGGGCTCAGCTCCATGAGTTACTTATTTACTGTAATGCATCAAATGTTTAGTAAAGATGTAATCCCGAAAGACGTATCAGTTTGGAGAGAATGCTCTTCTGTTGTCGTAACGCCGTGTAGTTAAGTACAATTCCACCAGAGGCGTTCAAACTCCGAAGATTGAAGCCTCTAAAGTCCCCGCAGTGAGAACTTCATATCAAGCATGTATAAATTTTTTCATTGCTGCCTTATTTACTATTCTCGCAATTCAATATTATTTGCTACACAAGCTTCAACATTTAAAAATTCTAAAAGACTCTGTTAACCCTTTAGAATACAGTGGCAACTGCATGCAAATCCTGTTTAAACGTTAGAAAAATCTGCATTTCGCCTATACAGTTTATTTACATTGCACCATTTCAGAAAAATGGCCGCGCCATAGCTCAAGCGGTTAGTCGCTGGCTTCCCACCGCGGCGGCCCGGGTTCGATCCCGGGGCTGGTCAAGTGGGATTTATGGTGGACAAAGTAGCGCTGGGGCAGGTTTTTTTTCCGAGTACTTTGGTTTCCTCTGCCAATCTTCATTCCACCAATTGCTCCACAATCACCCTCACCTATCATCTGGGGCTGGTATAATAGGCCAGAAGTGGCCGCAGTACAAGGGACTTAGTCCCGCCCCACTAGCAATAAAAAATTCGGAATAATAGCCGAAGGACCTAAACACCAGGTGGATGAGGCAGGTACCAAATTAACATCATTTACATTAATATCAAGCCATTATGAATTAAAGTATAAGTGTAACTGCAGCCAGTGTTACCAGCGGTAAACACTTGCTTTAACACCCCAAAACTCTAAATTTTGACCAAGGTGCTTATTTATGTTCATCGTAAGATTTTCAGAATAATCAGCGGTTGTTTCCTTAACGAATTAATCTTTCAACTGCAGATGAAGTGGATTTCCTGGAAAGTAAGAACGGAAAGTGTGGTTAAGTAAACTCGTTGGGAGTCTGCAGAAGTTAGGAAACGAACGTATAGTTTGGTGATACTGGCGCCTTCATTCTCTATGACATCTGAGTACATTCCATAAACTGTGCAGGGAACACTTTTCATGAAAATCAGTCCGGTGGTTTCCGAGTCATGAAACGAGTCATCTTAAATATTGTGCTTGATTGTCTCGAAACCTCAAGACACGTGGGGAAAAAAGTTTACTGGATATAAAATATATGTCTCATTTTTCTGCACAATTTTTTTGAAACCAATTTTCTCTGCTATAAAAGTTTAGTGTGTTGTTCCCAACGAGTTCGTGGAAACTTATGTAACGTGTAATGTGTCCGCCATTTTTGTCCCACGTTAATCAAAATATGAGTGTATTGACAGAGTTTAGTAGATGCCCATATTGCATAAAAAATAAAAAAAAAAGAAATATGCTGTGTTCTGGGGTGTGTCGCCGTGTAGATCTTGTGTAAATCGACGTTTCGGAGGAACGTATCGCCTCTATCATCAGGATAGAAAAATCCGCGAGCGAGCCACCTGCTCACGTTTGTTCGTCGCACGCGTATTTTCCCACCTTGAAGATGGAGTCGATATGTTCCTCCGAAACGTCGGTTCACACAATATCTACACAGCGATATATCCCACAAGGCGACATTCTTCATAGTCAACGCCGTAAAACCTCAAATTTTACATAATAAAAAACACGTTTAGGAATTTCGAAGTGCGCCTGGCGAGACGGAAACGAAAACCGAAAGGGGGGGGGGGAAGGTTAGCGGGTGCATGCTTTAACTGTAATTTGGAAAGTCATGAAGCTACACAGGCCGCGCCATAGCTNCCGCGCCATAGCTCAAGCGGTTAGTCGCTGGCTTCCCACAGGGGCGGCCCGGGTTCGATCCCGGGTCTGCTCAAGTGGGTTTTGTAGTAGACAAAGTGGCGCTGGGGCGGGCTTTCTCCGAATACTTCGGTTTCCCCTGTCAATCTTCATTCCACCAAATTCTCCATTATCATAATTACCCGGGGCAGGCTACAATACGCCAATCAGTGGCCGCCGTGCCAAGTGGACCCAGTTGGACTCAACCTCCCACTAAGCGAATTAAAAAAAAAAGAATTAAACTAAAGTATATTTCATCCACCAGCTCTGGGTAATATTTTCCTCCGCAGATCTGAAGCGAAATGCTTTATATTGATATGTCAATCCTTCCTCTATTTCTCTTGACATATTCAACGGCAGGTTGGTGGGATGAACAGAGGGTTCTTAGTAGCAAATTACTGTTGATTACTGCTATCGGAGAGGATTCAACGTTCGCTGAATCATCAATATTCATTCCGTCATTCCACACGTCGCAAAATTTGGCTGTGCAGGCCGTCAGAGGAAAGTGGTCGAAATATACAGATGCGAAATATGCAAAATCGAAATTACATCCATAATTCTTTGAGGAGCAAAACAAAATGTTAATTTAATCATATTTCGGTTTGAAAAGAAAGAGACTTTAATAATAATAGTCGCATATATTTTTTTTTCTAATAAAATATCTCCATCAGTTCTCTGTTTTATGTATGGTTGTTATGAATATGCTTCCATACATGAATCAGAAAATAACTACTGATCCTATCCACTGTGATTTGACGTCGTGTGGTCCGGCAGAAATTCCCTGACGTTTCGGAGGAACATAATGCCTCAATTTTTAGAAACAAAATGTAAGCAGAACAGATAACCAGTAACAGAAAGGCTGCTTAGTTCGTGTTAGTTACTTGTTTGGCTTACTCTTCGATCCTGAAGATTGAGGCAACTAATTCTTCGGAAACGTCGGTGATTTTCTACCGGCTACGCTGCATCACATCCCAGAAGACGGTAGTTCTTTGTTTTGTACACCGCCAAATATTTTGAGGCGTATAATTTTTGTGATTTAAATGATGAATTAAAAACAAAATTAATATTACTATATAAACTAATTGCATGTATATTTAATGAATAGAATTCACAATAATAACTTTAGAAACATAAATGTTGTTGCACAAAGTTTCTGGATCGGCAGTGTTTACTTACATCACCTTTTAAAAATTACCACAAGCAACGAATATTCTAGACTGCACACATATTGCCTTACTTTAAAACCAAATTTGAATATTTCGGATTATGTCGGTTTGCTTTAGTTCGATTTGAATTTCTGACACTTCACCTTTCAACTTGATTCTATGAAATACAAGATACATTTAACATAAAATCTCTAATAGAAACTCACTTTCAGTTGCGAAAGGATACTAATAACACCTGTAATGGTAAAGACATTCTATCTGTAGGATAATAAAATATAACAAAATATTCATTCCTGTCTTAATCATCGTTCAAAATTATGAATGTTACAGGCAAATACAACGTAAATATGTTTCTGACTTTCACATTTGCTAGATAAATCAGTGAATAATATTTTACATTTCATATGACTTAACACATTTATACTTCATAATAATGATGATGCATTTTCTTTAAGGTAGGACAAACTGCGGAACATGGGCACTTCTTCTGAATGCAAAACAATGGAGATGTTAATTCAAGAATATAGACCCATAAAGAGAAGCAAAGCGAGTGTGCGTATGTATGATGATAAATGAAGAAAGCAACAAAACAAGAGGAATTCATTTTTTAAATAATAATTAATACTTTTATACAACTTACCAATCACTGTAAACTTGAGTGTTGACGTTTTGATACTATGCAGATAATAGGCGTTTCTTCGGTTTCCGGTCAGGACGTATGACAATGTCTCAGAAAGAAAAAGGTCTATTTTCTCAGTTCCTCTTTAACCTACGGATGAATACACTGTAGCAGAAACGTCAGTTCTCAGCCCGCAACAAAACGTGACAATTTGGAAATTTTCATTTCACTCTCATATAAACAGAAACAAAAATAAATCACAAGAACGGTAATCTTGATGTTCAATAAAATATATAATCTAACATTATGATAATCTGGATATTAAGTAAAAGCAAATACAGTTTTTCCTATAGACTAACGGATACGCCGATATTCGAGTAAGTGGAAGTGCTGTACAAGTGTTGAGAGTAGCGAAACTATTCTGACCAAATGCTGCCAGGCCTCTCATGAGATTCACTGCTCGAGAGAAACGCTGTCCCTAGCAGAGGCATCGCGACGCTATCACGCAAGCTCGACGCCACCAACATCCCTACTCTCTGTACCAAACATTTCTCTCTCTTTCGCACTTCAGGCAGAAGGATCTTCTGTTACCAAACCCCTCACCCACCTTCTTGTACAAGCTGGTCCCACGGTGTGCAACACCTTGTCGCATTTTTGGGTTCCTAAGCATATTCCATTGATTAACATGGTTTTTACGACAAGGTAATTTTAATTTCGTAATATGGTAATAAATAAAAAAGTTGCTGCGTACAACACAACTGAGCATAATAAAAGAGATAGAATAATTGCTTCTCATTAACTGTTTCCTTTCAAATTTGATGTGACATTTTTCAAATTGCCAAGATATGTATACGCTGTCCATACTTTCCAATTTATCCCATAAAATCCCCGTTTTAATATCTTGTCTCGGGGTCCATATCCCAAATTTAAACTTCGAAACATCCTTATACACATAAAATGAAACTCGGCCTGTCCTGCAACATCTGTTATTGATACGGTATGCAATTATCCGTTCTAGACGGTGGGAGAAGCACTTGGAACAATTGGAACAGGGGCTCATCAACTGTGGTCAGTTCCCTTGGCCGATGGCTGTGCCCTGTGATCGCAGCTGGGATCAGATGGCTCTGGACTTGCAGTGCGAGTGTACTGAATATGATATATTTCCTATAAATCTATGACCTACAAAGTGTTGAAATGCAATTTCATTTTCACCGAAACTATAAACAAAGAATTCGTGGTCTCTGATAATTTTCATTCATGATTTATCACGAAGAACATGGCAGTCATCGTCTTCAGACCAATAAACAGAGTATGGCGTCTTCAAACGCGAAGCTTCTTTACTTGAAATAGATTGATGTGAACTTGCAGCGGCAGAAGTTATGTTCGTATATGAGTATGTTAAGTACAGTGTGCTGAGGAGAATGTTTGAACCGAAAGGAGATAAAGTGACAGGAGGTTGGAGAAAACTGCATAATAAGGAGCTTCATAACTTATACTATTCTCCAAGTATAATTAGAATGATCAAGTGAAGGAGGATGAGACGGGAAGGGAATGTAGCACGAATGGGGGAGAAGCTGAATGCATACAGGATATTGGTGGGAAAGCCATGAGGAAAGAGACCATTAGGAATACCAAGACGGAGGTGGTTGGACAATATTAAAATGGATCTTAGAGAGATAGGATGGAATGGTATGGACTGGATTGATCTGGCTCAGGATGGGGATGAGTGCAGGGCTCTTGTGAATACGGTAATGGACCCTGGGGTTCTATAAAATATTGAGAAGTTCTTGAATAGCTGCACAATTGGAGGCTTCTCAAGAAGGGCTCGGCTCCACGAAGCTAGAATTCTGTAGTTTTTAGTAATGACTATGTTAAACATAAACTATCTTTCTACTCTGCTGAGATGTCATGGAAACGGATTTCTGTTTGATCGATAAATTTAATATGCACAAATAAAAAGCCAAGCTAGTGCAACGTCCGCATTAGCATTACTTGCTTATGAAAAATCACTTAAGGACTTGTCTGAAGCTGCTTTCGTTACCGTGTTGACCCATGTAACAGTAAATCGGTGAAACTACCGTAAGATTTTTTCATCGTAAAAATCGCCTTATCTTACTCGGCTAAGGAAGAAATACAGAGTAATTCTAAATTACTGTCGGCATTTACGTTTATAGATCACGGAAACCTCGGCAATAATTTAGAATCATTCTGTATATGAAATTATTTCCGATAATATCCAAACTTCAAAAATTCAAAAATTCAAAATTACATGCAAAATTAACGGCTGCTCTGGTGAAAATACATACGCAAACAGCGTGCGGATATTTCCTCGAGGAGAAACTAATATCGCTACCAAACTGAAGGACAGAAAGGAAAGAAATGGACTGCAGTGCTAATATCGTGTACAGCTGTGTACAGGATAGCTGCGGTGAGCTCCCAATAGAAGTTGAAGCACCGGCAAAGCAAATATAGAAGTACTTCATATCTGCACTGAGAGTTATATGAAGCTGCATACTGAGTACAGAATTGTTCTGCAGCAAGTCACACGTTTTCTGTCGTCACTTCCTGCTGCAGGAAGACGTACAGAAATGCATGCGCCATAGAAACTGTATTTCATTAGTTAACCAAAATGCCCAGCAGTGCCTGCTGCTGTTTCTGCATAATCACATAATTTTACTGAGACAAGAAAACGTACGGCACGGTAGCCTGCGATAGCGCTTGGAGCAGCTCAGGAGCAGCAACAACAGAAAAAGAGAAATATGAAAGCGGCTTCTCTCTTGTTTCTTATTTTAAAGAAGACTTGAGTTCAGTTTTCAGGAGTTACCCTTCCGTACTCCCGCTCAGTACCGCATTTTCTTTCCAAAATGGTGATAACGGTCACGAGTTCTTTCTCTCTCTCTCTCTCTCTCTCTCTCTCTCTTGGGGTGGGGTGAGGCTGAGTCCACCTTGTACGTCGCCACTAACTGGTATATTGTACCAGCCCCGGACGATAGATGATGAATGTAGAGCAGTAGATGGAATGAGAATTGGTAGGTAAAACCGAAGTACTCGGAGAAAACCTACCCCAGTGGAACTTTGTCGTCCATAAATCACCCATGACCTGAAGTGGGCTCGAACCTGGACCGTCAAGGTGGGAAGCCGGCGACTAACCGCCTGAGCTATTCACCGCCATCACCGTAAGCGTATAGAACCCAGGAAATGAGGAATACACCCAATGTTTTAGTAGGGAAACGTCAAATGAGATCAATTAAGAGAGCTAGAAACAGACAGGGAAATAATATTAAAATGAATATTAAGAGAGTAATTTTTATATCCATGCTCTCGCGGATACGGCACTAAACCGACAATTTCTGTGAAATGCAGTAAATTTCCTGATCATCTGAGGGACTACAACTTCTATTCTTGTTGGAAGAGAAATTCTCTTTGCTTTTCTCAGTGTAATCTGAATTGTCCTAAGACTGTATATTGCTATTTCTATTAACGGAAAATTGTGCCACACTTCAATATTCCAACATGACATTCTTTCCTAATGATCAAGTATGTATTACAGTGTCATAAAATTTAATGAACTTAGACAGTATCGCAATGTCCTGAGGTATATGCTTCAGAGGCTGTTATCCTAATAAGCACACAAAACTTAACAAGCTGAATCAAAGATTATTTCTTTCACTTCTAAATTCATTTTATAATAAGAGACAATTACGATCTGGGTAACGTTTTGATTTCGCTAAGACATCGTATGAAAGATTCGCCAGTTATGTTAAACGGCAAGCCATAATTTAATTTTCATTTTGACCACATTTAGAAAAAATTACCTTTATTGTCTCTCATGATTCTTGAGATAAAAGATTTTCACAGCGATAAACATTATGATCACAACCTTAATTTTGGAATCGGTGGATTCCTCTGAAACGTAGGCAGCCATACATCAGACTGTAGGCGTCATATCCCAGATGATCATAAAGTTGAAATAAAGGTTTTTGTCTCTTCTCTCTTCAAATTATGTTCCCTTTCATCAAAAATTCCAGTACGTCAACAGATTCTAACAAACTGCATATAACATTTAGAAAAAGTGGCAAATTTTATGCGATAACAACTGCGTTTCAACATGAATGCCAACCAAATTACAGTATTACTTAAAGCCGTATACATATTTTAACAAACGATTCAAGTCCACATCTTCCGGATTTTATACTAATGTTTTAAATTGCAAAATTAATTGTAAAATTATTCTTAAAACTTCAACATATGCACGCCAGAAATAATTAAGATACTTTATGCTTTCAGTGTAAGCAGTGTTTTACATAAGAATCGGCCGAATGTCCTACAGCATAGAATGGCATCAGAGACATTTAGATGCAATATGGCTTCTTTCCAAGGCACTTTCATTGCATAAGCTCACTAATTTCTTAATACTGAATATGATATTTATGTACATTTATGGATACGCATCCATCCTGGATAGTCTCTTTCAAAAAACAGAGACACCATGTATGCAAACCAGAAGACGAGGAAGAAGATGTAAGAAGATGCTGGATGACCTTGGGGACAGAAGAGGATATTCTCATTTGAAGGAGAAAGCTCTAGATCGCATTAAGTAGAGGAATTGTTTTGGAATAGACTGTGGACCTGTCGTCTGACAGATTACTGATGATGATATACAAGGGCCCACCCACCGTTGGTGTCTCAACCTTGTTGTGGTGGGGTTTGAGCACTCCCGGGACCCTGAGAGCTATGCCGGCGGTAGCGTAGGGGCACCCATGCCGGAAAGATTAAGGGGTATGAGCCAGACGAAAAGGGATACCATGGTTGGGGGTTGGGCGTGAGGCTAAGAACTTCACACAGTAAATATGATTGTTTAGAAACCAGATAATCAACGTCGGATTGATGAAGGAAAATGAGCGAGCAGAAATAAGTGGGTCACGACCTCTTCCATCCACGCTCTACTTCTTTCTTCACTCTACCAGTCGATGTTCCATCGTCTGAACAAATGAAGATAAAGCGGAATGGAGGCGGATTGTTCAGGATGCCAAAGTTCACCCTGAGCTGTAGCGCCGAGGGGAAGGGAGGATACAAAGGCCAGACACTGGTCACTTTTCTGGACAAATCCGGTACATAATCCATTTTCCTTTAATATAGCAATCATTTCAGTTGTTCCACTGTATCTTACTGCTGAATGTAGTAAACAGTTTAATGTCCAGTAATTGACTGGGTTTATTTAAACTCAGTTTGGGCTTCAACTAATTATCACTGTAATGTAGGATTATATTCTTAAATCCTCACCAGTCGAGCTTATGTGGCCCTATCTCTAATTCTGATTTATTTTATTTGACTTTGTGTAACATATCCTCAACAGTTCAGATAGCTCTGCTGTTCTGGTTATGTAGATAGGAATGGAAAGACATACATAAGGCCTGAAATACAATTTATATGGGGAAGCTTCTAGGAAAACGTCCACTTGGAATGTGGAGAAGTAGAGGGGATAATATAATGCTGGATCTGAGAGATGAGGGTTGAATGTAAGCTCAGACTTCTGTTCAAAGGCAGGTTTCAATATTGAAACTGACGGTTCTAATACCATATGTTCGTTAATCGAAATGAATTGGCTCCATAGAGTCATTTTTTCCTGAGAAACCATCAGTCACTCATCAACTCAAAAAATTGAACCCGAAGGTTCACTACCGTGTTCTAAATAACCAAGCAGCTAGATGAACCCAGTCCATGTCCCTCCATTCTATTTCTCTAAGATCCTTTTTTAATATTATCTCACCACATAATTCTGAGTCTTCTTAGTGGTCTCTTTCCTCCTGGCTTTACCACCGCAACTCTCATTGCATTCCTCTTCTATTCTACGTGCGCTACATGCCCTGCCCATCCAATCCTCCTTGACTTTATAATTCTAATTACAGTAAGCGAAAATTATGAGTTGTGAAGCTCCTCAATGTGCAGTTATCTCCTGCCTGCTCTTAAATATTAAAAAAATTAGCAGTCACTAATATAACGGCCTTTCAATTCGTAAACGCTCTATCTGAAATTTTCACAATTTACATTTAATAAATGCATTTATTTTCTTAGGGCTTTAGGGCTGTATATCCATGCTTAAATTGGATAAAATCGTAATAGAAATTACAGAAAAAAGTTCTTTTTCAATTGCCTACATCCAACTAGTTACGCTTCAAATGTTGTATCCTGTTTTCTGTTTTCCACAAAATATGGACACAGAGACATTAAAAGATAAAAAAGTAAAGCTATCCCTGTAACAGGCCGTGGAGGCCCGTAGGGTTGTCAGATGTAGAGACTCCCACATTTTCTCTAGACAATAAGCTCACACATGTCGTTGAGATTGTCAGCCTTACACGCCGGCCGTTCTTTATCCCTCAGGAGGATACCTGGTACACATTTCTGTCAGAGGCTAAGTCGACCCCAGCGACATAATGCGGCCGGAAACATTACGTAATTTAAAAAATCCAATGAACTCATCGCGGATCGAACCCGCAACTTTCTGGCTTGTAGCATAGTGCCTCAATCAACTGCGCTGCCGCATATCCCCATTAACAACTAACGCGACGATGTTTTTAATCCAATCGACAA
This sequence comes from Cryptotermes secundus, assembly GCF_002891405.2. NCBI lineage: Eukaryota > Metazoa > Arthropoda > Insecta > Blattodea > Kalotermitidae > Cryptotermes > Cryptotermes secundus. The sequence continues at coordinate 1,845,664 of NW_019723298.1, forward strand.
AAAGGGTAAAATTGTTATGAATATTCACAACGCGATAGGCGATAACGAGTTGAAATGTATTGAATTTTTCGATGAATTGGTCTTCTTAAAGACACTAACGCAGAATAACGAGAACTAAAAATATCTGGGTCATTAAGAGACATGCAGACAGCTACAACAGCTTGTACAGCTTGTATCTGTACAAGGCAACTTCACTTGTCACACGCAGAGTCCCTCTTCCACAACGGCGCAGCCATGACAGCCCATATACTTTTTTTTCTTTGTCACTGGATGGTCGGAGGAAGATGGAACGGGCAGAGCTGAGCCGTATCTCAGTCCGTGTTACACAAGTTTCGAATTTTTTACTCGCTGCAGGCGCAGAAACTTTAAACTGTGTCATGGGACTGAACTGGAATGGCCGGGGGGGGGGGTTGAAAGCTACGAAAAATAGCATGAAAAGTAGGAAGATGGGATGTTGGAGCGAATGCTGTTGAAACTAAACACCGGTTAACGATAGAAGAGAAGAGAGACATCCGAGAGACATTCGCGGTTCCACCTGACATCTCTGAATTCTGTTATAATAAGACAAAATTATCCACGTGCTTAATTAATTAAGCAGAACGCAATGAATATGAATAGAGGAGTAAACTTATAGCTCCATCGTTCTTAATCACGGCATTAGATTTAGGTGAGTTGTCAAGCGTCACCCCCGGCAGTCTTATCCCCTGGAGAAGAGCTCCTGCTAACCATTGTATGAGTGTCTAGGTCGGTCCCAGAGCCGGTCTGCGAACTGTGGAAAAGATAAAAAGGCTATTCCTCCTACGGGGAATCGAATCTCGTTGTATTGCCCGTTTCTATACCGAGTGAGCTACCCCGCCACGATTTCTTTATTACCTTAGATATTAAAACTACTTTGCATTATGTTTGGTAGTGGTCTCATGTATATGACGTAACTGAGGAAAGCAGATATCTTACAGAAACACAGAAGGCGTTTCAATTCAGAATACACAGCTTTTCTAGATTCAAAAACTTTAATAATAATAGGTGACTTAGATAGTTAGTTATGGGAGAGGGTGGGTTTCCCCATGCACTTAGACCTGTATTGGTCCAGTGTGCTTCCCTCTATGATATTCTACCAGTCTCTATATCCTACCGGTACTGGTGCTTACCACCCAGCCAGCGAGACCGGCTCTACTAGCTGAGAGGTATCTATAATGCTTCCCCCATCTACCAGAGGTATTAGAGACTGCTGTTGGGCGGGAAACGTCCGTAATTTGGCTCAGTGACCTCCTTTGGAGATATGAGGTTCTTTTACGTGCCGTAAAGCTACGACACGGGACCCACGGCTTAATGTCCCTCCCGGAGGACTTGTTCCCTGAATTTTTCCACCCTTAAAAATTCGACGACCTCCGCCGGGTATTTGAACCCGCGTACTACAAGTCATGAGGTGGGAACGTTACCTCTAGACTACGGAGGCCGCTTAATAGGTGACTTACAGAAATAACTGTGATCACTAATTTCATCCGCTTTAGGTCTAGACATGTTTCTGACTCCTTCATTTCAAACAATTTATATAATAATTTGCCCGATGAACAGACTTTTAACCTGAAGGCAGAGAGAGAATCCAGTCTCCGGAACGTCGACTTAAATAAAAATAGGACGACGGATAATGTCCGAAAAGTCAATCATTGTATCAATTTATCACAATCATGAACTATAGATCTTATTTGGGTTCACGTTCTTCCGCCAAAGTAAGTGATTGTGTTATACATTGCACGCATAACCTACACTGATTTAATTATTCATAGGTAATTATTACGTGCCTGGTCACGTTAACCGAGCGGTCCGAAGCATGTACCGTGTTCGTTCACTCGGAAGCAGGGATTGTAGGTTCGAATCCCACATAATTCATGGATATATGGTATGTGTATGAATTTATTCTGTGTTTGTGTTGTCCTGTGTTTACGTAGAGGCCTTGCGACGAGCTGATCATCTGTCCAATGAGTCCTACAGTCTTTAAAATGATCATGAAACTGAAAAATCAGACCTCTGCTCCAATGAGGAAGCGAGAGGAAAAAATATTATGTAGAATAATAAAAAAAGCCCCTTGTAGCGTAGGATCTATTTCGATCTTGTTAACTTTTTCGCGTTAATTTAAAATACTCATATTGTAGAAATATGCGGGTCATAATAAGTTTGTACAAAACCCAGAATTAAAGTAATTAAATGTTTATATGTGCTCCTAGTTTCTTTTGAAATTTTGGCGGAAATTCTCACGTCTGAAAATGCGTATATCAGGTATATTTACGTTAAATTAAAAGAAGATAAAATAAATTATATGGAAACAAAGTGTATCAGTTAAATTCACTTCTTAGAACCCTACAATCTAAACCGACGATTTTGAAGTGCGACTGCTCTGTCCACATCCTGCTACAAGAAATATCTCCTGTGGCTCTCAGCTATATTCACGACAAATAAGTAATGTTTTTGAAGAAAATGGCTTTTCCACTCCTCAGAAAAACTTGCTTCGTATTTTCTACAGATTTAGTTACTATTTTCAGGTAGATGTTTCTAGTTAGTGCCACTCAGATGCACAACAGCACCTTCTTATGTGGATAAAGGCAAATAGCGGAAGAAATTGGTGACCAATATCTTCAAGATGTTCTCCAGTCAGCTGCGAAAGAATATCCACTGAGAATGTTTCAATAAATTGAGCCGCTATAAAATAAGATAATCACATTTTCCTCGCATTCTTACTTAAATCGTAAATTTATAGCTTGAAAATAGCCATATGATTTAAGGTGTCACCAGAGAAAATCTTTCAAATTTAAATGAAATCACTTGTAATCTTTGCTTGAGACCCGCGTATCGTTACAAACAGGCTATTACTGTTCCTCAAGAAACGGCAATTAGAATTAACACTCAGTCTGTAACTAATTATACTGACAGAATGAAAGAGTTTTATTTCATAATTTTTATTCTGGAATATACAGAATTTTGTGGTGGTTTTGAAGGTTAACCGAATATTTAGGAAAATTTAAGAAGCAACATGCCAAATTCTCGTGCAAAACGGCTGGGAGAATCATGTGAAATAACATGCGATATATCGTAGGAGTGTTTTATTGCAGTCAGCCACAAATACTTCCTTAAGAGATCAATGTACACATACGATATATAATTTTCCCTTAATGCTAGTGGGGTGGGACTAAGTCCTTGTACTGCGGCCACTTCTGGCCTACTGTGCCAGCCCCAGGTGATAGGTGAGGGTTATTGTGGAGCAATTGGTGGAATGAAGATTGGCAGGGGAAACCGAAGTATTCGGAGAAAACCTACCCCAGCGCCACTTTGTCCACCACAAATCCCACTTGACCAGACCCGGAATCCAACCCAAGCCGCCGCGGTGGGAAGCCAGCGACTAACCGCTTGAGCTATGGCCCGGCCCTATACATATATAATAAATAGATATGAATGGATGCCTAAAAAGACACGTATTGAGAAGCAAAATCTTTGAGTGATTACGGTGAATAAGAGGCGTTAATTTCAGCGCAAAGCAGCAAAACGCATTCCTTTCAACTTTGTTGACTGAGTAACTTCTTCCATACTTTCAATTTCTGACGCCTGTCGTTTCTTGTTTAGGCTATCTGCCGAGCCATCGTGTCTAAGTAGTGGCAGTCCGTTCAAGGGGTTTCCACGATCTTCATTTGCCCGTCACGTTTTAACACTTTAAACCCCGTCGATGCACATGTACCGCCTGCTTTAACATAGTAAAGCTCTGCATCCTACCCAAAGAGTGTAATGTTATGTTTCTCATGGTCTTAACAACAAACAGCGGCTTTTACCCTTAACAGCATTAACCAGCTGATCTCTGTAGCGCAGACGTGTTGTGTTTCCTGTAAGGTAAGAACTGAATTGTTTACATTATTTAGAAAAAACTGCTCTACCTTTGTCAAGAGACGAGGGAGAAAGCCTGGGAATCTGCGAACGAAATGTAACTCTTTTTGCTTCCACACAGTAAAGTGTCTCTCACTTTCCCCAGGAGATTGCGCTTTCACCTACTTTTACTATAATTTATACCCCCCTTTCCAGCCTTTAAAGGGTTAAATATTATGGGGTGCTGTGAAGGCCGATTCATGTGTTACAATTAAGGAAATCATTACTCGTACACTATAAATCGATATTACGTAACTCCCAAAATCTCTAATGCGCTCTTTTAATATTTCCTATACGTTAAAGAGAGGGAGTCTTGAGTTTCGAAAGCGGAAAGTTCAAGCTATCAAGTAAACTAACTTCAAGAAACGAAGCCTGTCTCCAGAATCTAATAATCCCTAGAACATAAAGAAAATTTCAGTCTTTTTTGGAGCTCGCAGGTTCATTACGGTTGTCATAAAGCCATATGAGCCCCATCTGAGACAGTTTAACCAACTTCACACTCCCAACATTCTGTTGGTTTGAAGTCAATTTTAATAATATCCTCTTATTTACGCTTGGGTCCGTCAAGTGAACTCTTCCCTTAAAGTGCTAAGACTCATGTATGTAGTCTGTGGAAGATATATGTCCGGTCGATCTCATAATCTTTGACTTATTCACCGTACTATTTGGTGAAAAGTTATAAATTTTGATCATTCTTTACGAAATGTGCTTTATTCTTCTTCTATTTTTTCCTGTCTATATTTTTCAAATATTCTTTTCAACTGTTTGTTCCCGAATACCGTCAATATTGCTTCCTCTGTAAGCGAAAGAGACAAAGTTTCGGAATTCAGAAATGTTCTCGTGTAACGACATAGGTAAAAGGTCGTTGAAACGATTCTACATACGTAAGATTTGAGGTTTTCACGGCAGTGACTCTGAAGAAAGCCGTCTTCTTGGATGTGACGCCGTGTAGATATTGTGTTAACCGACATTTCGGAAGAACGTATCGCCTCCATCTTCAAGATAGAAGAAAAAGAAAAAATCCGCGATTTCACTAATTAGTGTGTCAGAATCTGCTCACGCTGGTACCTCGCTCGCTGATTTTCCTTCTTTTTTTCTTCTACCCTGAAGATGGAGGCGATACGTTCCTCCGAAACGTCGGTTAACACGATATCTACACGGCGCCACATCCCAGGAAATGGCTTTCTTCGATTTCATATACACCTCTATCAATGTTGTTTAAATAAATTTCGGTGCATTTATTTTAGAAACATCAATTCTCATTTCTGTGTGTAGGCCTTATCCCTTTAGAAACAAGCCATTATTCACGTTCCCTTATTTTATATGTTAGTGCAATGGGAATGAAAATTCATATAGAAGTCTTTTTTTAAACAGTCACTGCATTGTGGAAATGACAATATGAGAAATGGAGGGCTGTTATTCACAGTTCTGTTTCACTGTTAGCTCTTGTCGTGAACAACATTACTATTTTCATATCGAAATTCATATTGCATAGAATTAATGCCAACACTTTCCTGCACCATGTTGGGAACATAACCTTTTTAGAGATAAAAACTAAATTATGAATCCAGGCAACATAATAATTTCTAACTTTCTACTTTTCAGTATAATATTAACTGTACGTACCACCTTCTTCAACATTAAAAAGTTCTGTGTTTCCTCTGAAAATATTTATGTGTGTTGTAGGTTGCTCGGAATAAACACCAATTATTTCCCTAAGCAGGAATAACTGTGTGTTCAGGGTCATGGGGGTGCAGTGTTTCCTGCAAGATAGCAACTACATTTTTAAATATTATTTAAGTGAATTTCATAATTAAAAATATTAAATATATTTAAAACTTAGTTGAATAATGAAAGAAAATAAAGACTCATTATGATATGTATCCGAGATTTCATCACTGCTAATCTCTGAAGTAGTGTGGCACACCTGCTCTGCATATTTACCACCCACACAGTATTACAAAACTACCATTGCAATACCTGACTAAGCATCAAGGGAATTGTATGGCATTTGTACAACCTAATGCAAGCTCCATCCATTTATTTTCCAATCCAGCTGCATACAATTCCTGTTATATGAACAAAATTCACTCTAAAATATGTATAGTAAGGAACTTGAAAGGGGTTTTAATATTCATTTATGTGGGGATAATATTTCAGCGCTTGCATGAAAATTTTATGAATGAGAACAATAGCTTACATTTAGTTCATATATGTCATGACAATAATTGAATATCACGTGATTGGAATTGCGATATATTCTCGCAACATATACTGTTGTGAGATTATGCTCAGCCTATTGAATCATCATCAAAATTTTATTCTTCTTCGTGTAGTTCATGTAAGTAAAATTAGGAATATATGAAGTTTTTCCCACCAATTTTTGGTTCTCAAATATCTTAAGTCTGACAACCACAAGGACGAATTTTGTGAAGAAGAAGCACATCATCATTATTAGTTACTGAATGTCATCGTATCCTACGGTCGTTACAATAGACTGCGGAAAACACCCACAAATTCTCCACGTCTCTCTGTCTCTCCACTCGTATGAAATAACTCGGATACCCGGACGAATTTTAGAGACGGTATATATTGCGGAATGTTGCTTGTGTTCGTAGGCGTAATTAAGTTTTAGTCAAAATAGGAAAAAAGTAACGGACCTTTTGCACGAAAACCCAAATGCGTTTTTACAGCATCTCTCGCTGTCTCCTGCTCCACTTACGAGAGAGCATTGGGTTTGCCATGGGAGCGAATCCATCGCTATACCATTCATTAATTTCACACAAGTTCACAAAAAAGTGGCAACCACAATCTCACAATTGAAATTATAACGACTTTTTGATATCTACTGTGAAGTGAAACATCTTTCCTTTTAATTTCATTTCGTCATCCATTTGTTTTACTTTTGCAGTCTAAAGTGAAATATCTTTGGTTACATCAGAGTAACAATTTTTAATTGGGGGGAGGGGTTGTAAGGATTTGCGCCTCCTCTATCTTAGCCATCCTCAGCATCTCATTTTGTACCCTGTTTCACAATCGGCTCTCTGACAATAACTCGCCGAGAATATTTTACCAATACCTAAATTTAGAAAAGGAAATAAATAAAATACTCTGGTTTGTTATACGAGTACATACATTGGGCGCAGAAAACAATTTAGGGTGCAAAAACTAAACAGAAATAACATTAAGAAGAATTATCAGAACAAACCTCTCAAATGTTATGCAATAAGCGCATTTGCCATTTTTTTTTTCGATATTTTCCATCTGATGTTTCGAACCCAATTCGCTATCTGAGCCATGTCTGGAAACACTGATCGGAATTATTTTTCAGAAAATCCTGTCAATATATCGAACATTGCTTAATATGATTCGAAATGGGATAATTACAACGGGGTATTTAGTTTTGCGGACATTAATTATTAACACGAGAACAAATTAGGAGTGAAAATGAATAAATGGATGTTCCAGTACTGGTATTTATATTCCAGTATAAAATTGCGTCTCCAAAGATGCTGTGTGGGTGGACATAATGTCATGATGCAGATTCCAGCTGTCAGACGAAAGAACTGGTCCTTATGTTCCCTTAAGCCTTAAAAAGGAAAGGTAGAATGACCAGTTCATTAGTGTGCAAAATAAACTTTGCAATGCATAAATGCTTCATATCAAAGAGCAGAGCAGAGCCTTTCTTGCCTGTTATTCTGACATTCATCATGTTTAGGTTTTAGGCCCTTCGGACTCTTTTATTGGAGACTTGGTATTTATTTCTTGGTCATGTTAGAAGACTGAAACTTACTTACGAATACTACTTTTTCAAAATATCAAGTTCCTGTGACCACATTGTTAGAAAATTCCTTCTTCGCTTCCTTTGAAAAACAAAAGACTGCAACGACAAAAACTTGATTTTGAGAGTACAAATTAAACTGAATCCTAACGACTATGTGTTACGAAACTGCTGATGCATCGTGTAATCACGTCAAACAATACGAGCCATCTCACCAGTGTTACACTGACAACATATCTTTTATTTAAATGCCATCCGAAGCAATATTTCATATATCCACATTCGTCATAACTTTTGTGCTCAGTTGTGAAAATGTTTCCTGCGTCAGACTGTGAAGTATGTGACAATGTTTCATATGTAAACTGAATGACCCAAAATATATCTGTGATAATTTTAGTCTGAATGTAAGTATGTTATTAATGTTAGACCCCAGCAAATAATATAGCTTTCATTAAATATGAATTCATAAATAAACTGCGTNATAAGTATGTTATTGAGGGTAGACGTTGCACGAGAGAAATGTAGATCTATTAATAAAATCATATTTTACCCCACTAAATAATATAGCTTTCATTAAATATGAATTCATAAATAAACTGCGTAACGAAATAGAGATAAATAAATATATTACGATCGTGTTTATTGGAGGTATTTTGGCACGTCCTAAATAAATATTTATATGAACAAGCCATGGGTGTGCTCATATTTATTTTAAACGAAAAACAACTATTTATTTTTATCTAATTTTTAATAGTTGTCATTGCTCGTTGCATATTTTTGTGAGTGTGGTTTTACGCATACATTATTTACACTGAAAACAATGCTATGTCTCTATGTTTAGCCTAAAAGAAAGGCTTTCTAAAATATGACATGTAATAGAAGACTTGATATAAATTATATATATCCAATTATAACTATAAAATATGAATTAATTATTATTGAATTTTTTGGAAATTATTCTGTCCACATTTTATAACAGCATGCAGCTATTTTATAGTTCCTCGTGCAAAGACATAAAATATTTTCTCCTGAAATTTAGTCGTCTAAGGCGTACTACATACGAGAGTAGATCCACCATAACTCGTATTAAAACATAGCGGCCCAGTATTTAAAGGAGGTTAAGGTAAGTGCCGTTGTTAATATTTCCTGATCAGAAATTATAATTCTTTTATTGTCAAAATTTGAACGCAAATGACCGTGTTCCTTAGTACGGTATAGCGCATTGTATTTTTTTACATTTTTTATGAAGTTTGTTAATGATGCGTGTGGAAGGTCACTATTGAAGGGACGTTAAAAAAGAAGACTGCTGATAGATTTTTTTATTTCTCTCCTGTATTGACAATCATTTTGTACAATACATAAGTCAATGTGCTGACTGGTGTACAGTTTAATAAGACTGGTGTATAATAACTGCTGATAGAAATGAGTAATCATACCATTTTCAGTCTACGTAATGTAGTCTGAGAAACACAAAGCCCCGTTAAATATACCACATATAATAACGAACCCCAAAGAAATAACCGTTTCAGTAGTGCGAAAACATTTTCATAGGATTTTTTATAACAAATAAATCCATGAGTTCATAACACTGGGTCAGGAGGTTTGAAGTTCTGTGGAGATAATAGAGGGCCTTTCATGCAAATTTAAATTATTTCTAAAATTGTGAACGGCAAAAATGCTCTGAACGACGGGAATTGAACTTCTCATCGCGCTATCATGGGTATGGTTTTCTGAGCTGTAGTTGGGAGAGAGCCCGGCGTTTCGGAGGAAAATATCGCCTCAATCTTCAGGACAAAGATTAATAAAAGAAAGAAATCAGCTGAAGCAGGTGTAAAGCTGAGCAGACTGGCTTCTTAATTTCCTTAGTATTCGTCCCTGAAATTTGAGATGATATATTACTCCGAAACTTCGGGATATTTCCGAACTACAAGGTGCTACAACCCAGGGATCCGTACTCAATATGAAATGTGATGAATCGCCAAAATAAAACACGAACTCATGCTTTAGCACTGAAACGACTGTATTAAACCTCGCGTTCCAAAAATTTTCTGAATTATTTGTGAAGCACCCGTTAGCCGAGCTGCAGAGAAAATGATGAAGGGACGGATGGCCGGTCATTCTCACAACTGTGTTTGATTATTGTTCCGTGTGTTTCCTGGGGGCCGAACCCAAGGGGGTATCGGCCACAGTACAGCGATGGGTGGGGCAGTCAAATTAGCAGGTTACGCCGCCCACCCACAAAACATGCCAGCTTACTCCTGGCTTTAGCACAATAACAAAAAACACACCACAAAATTCTCATATTTACCGGAATTCACGTGGATTTGGTGCTAGAAGGAGAGGAAACTGCGAAGAGGGGGAATATCGATATCAGTGTGGAAATCTATCGCAATGCAGAGCACACAGAGAGTCCCACGTGCGTGGTATGGAATGGGCATGGCAAATTTATATTGCAACGTTCCATCAGAATATGGCTTGTTTGAATTCTTTTAGTTCCACAAGAAATAGCAGAACTTGTAAAGTGTTAGCGTAGTGAAGAGTCTCAACATTCTACCCATCGACAATTAAGTACAGATCAATCTTTATTTAATTGGCGATATGTAGAAAATTGTTTTTTCCCCCTTGAACTTCAGTGATTCTTATAAATTATGTGATCCAGCCCAATATATATATATTTTCGTTAACATTCTAATTTAAATAAGAATATTAAATTCAAATAATAAGAAGAAGACAATTATTGGGTGTCTGAGAAAAGAGAGAGAGGATGGTAATATTTGTCTCTAGGAAAGAGAGAGAAAGAGAATAAGCCTAAAAGGGGGATGGAGAAAACTACATATTAAGGAGCATTAATAAATTATACTATTCACCAAATATTATTAGATTGATAAACAATGCGGGATGATGATTCTAGAATATATAGCACATATCAGATAAATGAAAATGCATTCATAATTTTGGTCAAGGAACGACAGGACAGAGAACATATACATCGACTGTAGTGCAAGAACTAGCAGTGCAATATTCTTAGGCAATCATTGAAAGCGGGTACTAAAAGCAGATTCATGTAATATCACATTTCCTTTCTAGTGTTCTCCGTCCTGGGATCGAACTGTTGCATTTCAAGTTCATGTAAATATTCCACAAATGGTCCAATGCATTACGTAATTTACATGATCTCCTTAGGAGGCAAGGAAAGGGGACATAGAGGGAAAATTATTATTATTGTCACGTACGAGGGGTTAGCGTGACTAATAACAGTGAGTTCTGGATTTGATGACTGGGTTTACTGGCATATCTTACAACTACAGTTCATCTGTAAACTCCTTCTGAATGCCTTGCGACTCCTGTCTGATGGATGCCGTATGAAGGCCCTATGATTCCTGCCTAAATCTGTCGAATTCATGAATGAACGCTCTTCTATAACTTTCAGGGAAACGTGCATGAACCGTTGCCTAGCAAAACGGATAATTCCGGATCTGGCTCCACTATTCCGGTTTTTAAGCGGTGTTTACTGAGCCATTGCCTAGCAATGGACGTCTGGCTCCGACTCCACTATTGTGACTTTTAGGCGTCATGCAACAATATATTGGGAAGAACAGATTAATTCCGCTTACTGGATGCTGATAATTTCACTTTTTGTAGGTCGGGCAGATATCATTCTTCCGGTCAAACACCATGTCTGGATGTATAACGTGTCTATTCTGTAAGACAGTCTTAATTAATGTTGTTCGTCTGTAGGAAGAACGAAGCATCCAACATGCGCACCGTGTCTTTTTGTGTGAACCGTGACAGAGTACTTCAGTTTCTTCTGTAAACTGCCATCAGCTACGTGTATACTAACTGTAGCATCAACAGATATCCTCAAGAGCAAGGATTTCTGGGTTGTAACTCCGTGTAGTTAGAAAGACACCAACTTTTCGGAGGAACATATCGCTTCCGTCTTCAGAGTAGAAGAATAAGCCTACAATGAAACTAGCAAGGGGAGAGAGGCAAAGCAGAGTTAAGACAATAAATGTTTGATTTGAGGATAACGCCCTGTACCCCAGTGTAAGTCACCTTACGTTTCGGAGGAACATATCACGTTAATTTTCAGAGTCGAATAGTAAGCTCTATTTGCTCCCTGCTTCACAGTGGTTCCTTACTTGGCTCACTCTTCATCCCTGAAAATAGAGTGGATATTTTCCTCCGACACGTCTGTTGACTTTCGCCAGATGACATGACGTTATATACCAGAAGATAATAAATTGTGTTCCTTCCCCTCACCAAAGAAAAGAGGCAGAGGTTTCTTTACAATCTGAACGACTATCAGCTTCTCTGGCCATGCTATAGCTCAAGAGATCAGTCGCCGGTAAGAACCGGCGACCTGGGTTGGATCCCAGGTCAGGTCATGAGGGGTTTGTGATTGACAAAGTGGCACTGGGATAGTTTTTTCTGCTAGTTCTTCGGCCTCCCCTTCCAATCCTCGTTTCATCAACTGCTCCACCTTCATTAATCATCCTGTGATTGCCGCTACAGTCTCGATACTGACAGTGCGTTCAGTAAGAAACTAAAATGCAAAGAAAATTTAACTAAAACCTCAAGACACAATGTCGAGTTAGTTATTCTTCCTCGGTTGTGTCTAAGAGCAGTTCATCTGGGTCTTCAACCAAACGATAATGAAATGCGGCGTTTCACGAGAACCAATGCCATTTCAATCCCGCAGCAAATGTCGGGAAGATGACTTCTTCATGGCGTGGTGCTTAATTAATTATTCACCGCGCCATGAAGGAGTATGGGGAAATGTAGTTGTAACTCCACAATCATTGTCCTCGGCACTAGATCGAGCTGAATAGTCAGCTTCACACCCAAGTCATTTTCCCCAGGAAAAAATCCTCGGTAACCAATGTACAATTGGATAGGAGGCTGGGTGAAACCCGGAAGTGGTCAGGACGCTGTAGAGATGATAATATTCTTGCCTCGGCCGGGAACCAAATCCTGGTCGTCCAGCCCGTAGTCGGTAGCGATACCGAGTTATCCCAGGTCCGTAAGTAGGAGCGTGATTATAAAATTTGTTTTGAAACAAACAAGGTGTGACGGGGGCACAGTTGCAGGTTGTTTGGAATAGAATCGAGTAATTGGCTCTTGTGAACGCGGTAATCAATATTCGGATTCCTCCCATGACATGGAATTATTTGACAGCTTTTCAAGAAATGCTCTGCTCTAAGAAGTTGGTCTGTGAATGTTTAAGATTATTGAAAAAGGTAAAGCTATCCCCGTAACAAACTGTCGAGGCCCATAATCTGTGAGAAGTTGAGGTTCTCACATTTTCTAGAGAGTCGGCTCACAGATGGCGGTGAGGTTGTCCGGGAAGATTCCTGGTACTCATTTGTGTTAAGAGTCTGAGTCGACCCCATGGCCGTAATGCGGCTGGAATGATTAGGTTGATTGAAATATAAAAAAAATTAAGTTGCCTACATGAATATGCCTCCCTAATATCTGCGAAGCGCATTACCCCAACCGTAGGCTTGCATACACAAACAGAGCGAACAGCGAAGGGATACTAATTTGAAAATATTTCATCAATTTCCAAATGTTGGAGTGAGTAGCATCAGTCGCTAGCACACCCAGACGACATTACGATGGCGTGATGTATTATTATTATTATTTTTTCATTGCTAGTGGGGTGGGACTAAGTCCCTTGTACTGCGACCACCTCTGGCCTATTGTACCAGCCCCAGATGATAGGTGAGGGTGATTGTGGAGCAATTGGTGTAAAGAAGATTGGCAAGGGAAACCGAAGTACTCGGAGAAAACCTGCCCCAGTGCCACTTTGTCCACCACAAACCCCACTTGACCAGACCCGGGATCGAACCCGGGCCGCCGCGGCGGGAAGCCAGCGACTAACCGCTTGAGCTATGGCGGAGCCATTGTGTGGTGTAACCAGGAAATTGTATTTTAGTGATAACAGATACAAATACTTTATACTCACACGCATATACCATATTCAATTTATGTAATTAAAAGACCGATTAAATTATTTCTTATATTAATATTCGGAATTGGTGTCCTACTGTCTTGAATTGATACCAATTTATTTGTCTCTATTAAATAATTTCAAGAGTACAGTCACTCCGCAAAATAATTTAAAGGCTTACTACTTTGTCACAGCGTATGTCAAAAATATGATGTAAGGACGACAAGATAGAGGAATTAAAATTTTATCCGTGATATTAGTGAAATTAAAAATAAACCTCAATTATTGCTTTAAAATACCACTTTTGGTCAGATGCCAGTGTTCTGGGGGGTCAAAGATAGGTCGAACGCTTTATTTCATATAAGTATTTTTAACGAAGGAAACTTTATTCAGTTTTTATACTAATTACAGCTAACCTTATGGAGTGTGATTATTATTAATATGACGATGGTAGCTAGCTAGTCAAGAAATTCCCCACATTTTTGGAAGCAGTCAGCAACGGAATCTTGTTTTGAGCCATATTAATCCAGTAGCTATCCTCACATCCTCTTCGTTTTAATACTACTCGTAATTACGTAAACGCTATAAAGTCTAGCTATAGAAAGCATTGCTAATAACATTAAAAATCACTAATGAAAATGAAATAAAAAACATTTTATAAAAATTTATGTGTAATATGTCTCAAAGGGCTTTGCGATGCGCGGATCACTCGCCTAAGGAGTTCTACCGAATGTCTAAGATCTAGTAAACCGAAGTGAAACGGAGAGTTTCATGGAGATGGGCCAAGGTCCAAATTGGGACTGCAGCGCCAAAGAAAAAATGTCTCAAAGAAACCAAACAATTGTTGGACATGAAAATAAATTTTCGATGTGGATTTGGTTAATACAGCACAAGGAACTGAACTGACCATTTGGTAGAAAAATCGGTAAAAATGACCGCTATTTTGTAGGCAAGAAATAAGAGTGAATTCCACAATTTTGCAGTCAATAATATTGTAACGGATATGATCAACGCGTTGCCAGGAAACAGCTTTGTAAACACGATCCAACACGCAACAATAGAGCAAGTTGTGTTTACCGTGTTTGCAGTGACGTCACACAAGAGTAGGTAGTGATCACTTGACGTGTTTTTCCTGTGATGCGCGATCGTTCCGCGGCTATGCAGGTAAGAGTCCAGGAGAGTTCAGGGCAGTTACGAGTCAGTCATAAACTGGAGGAGCGGGTTTAGTTCCGAGGTTCCAGAGTGACTGAAGACGAAACAGCAACAAGGCTTCATTTGGAGTGCTAATTTCTGTGATGAGATCCGTTGCTAGGAGACGGCTAGTGAAGGCAGAGAATCCTAGTGCGTGTGGAACAGTGAACTGGAAAGTGCGTAAATCAGTGATAGCGCTGTATTTAAGTGTGATTAAGAAAGCTTGTAACCAAGGTCTAATAAATCCAATCATCCGATTTAGAACCCGTTGTATTCGTCACGCTTACCCCACTACACGTGACAATATTTGAAAAAAAATCCGCAAAATTCACTCTATAAAAAGGAAAGAGCTCAACAAATAAACACTGAACTCTACTCACAAAATTGGGTTTTTAAAGCAGTCACGCACACATGAACAGTCCTGCAGATAAGTGGCCCCATGATGAGAACACCCAAATCAATTGTAAGGGTGCACAGCTGTATCTGATCGGTTTTAATTATAGTGAAGCTAATGGTAGCAATTACGGGTGGTGCTTCGTTAATTATCTGTCGATTTGTAAGCACTACTCTCTTCCGTAATAAAGGAAGGAACTTATACAATTCACTTGCCATTTTTTAAAATATTTTTTAATTAACCCTACTGAGATTTAAGAAAGAAATCACAATCGTGGTAATCATAATCATCATCATCAAGTTCCGTCATTTCCTGTCCAATTCCGGTATCACTGACTAGTAGTCACGTATCCTAACTTATTATAGATCACTGTGGTCACGGTGCAAGGGCCAAGAAGGTCCATCATTTATACATACATTCATTCATTCATCATAATTTTTTGAGAAGTGGGAGACTGACATTTCAGCCTCTACATTTCTTCGGATTTTTACGCTTGACTGACCGCCTCGCAGCGCAAAGCATTGAACTTGAGGATTGCAAAAATTTCCTATTTACTTTAAACAGCTATGAGAAAACTTTTAGTTAAAAGAAATTATGTTGCTATATTTAAAAATGCCGGTCATGATAGCCGAGCTTTCTAAAACATGCACTGTCTTCGCTCACTCGGAAGCCTGGACCGTGGGTTCGAATCCCACACAGGGCATGGATGTTTAGTGTTTGCGTGTGTGTGCGTTTTTCTGTGTATGGGTATATGTAGATAAGCTTTGATACGAGCTGATCACCGACCAAGGAGTCCTGCCGAATGTCTAAGATCTAGCAAACCGAAATGAAACGGAGAGTTTCATAGAGGTAGATCAAGGCACAAATTGGGGCTGTAGCGCTAAAGGGGGGGGGAGGGAGGGAAGTGAACTATCCCACTCAAGGCACGGGTGTCAGTGTGTGCGTTAATTTTGTGTTTGTGTTGTCCTGTGTGTATGTAGTGGCGTTGGGACAGGCTGATCACACGTCCAAGGAGTCCCATCGTCTGTGGAAAAAAGATTACGAATCTGAAGATGAGGCCTGGGCACAACAGAGGGCTGTAGGGCCATTGATGAATGAATGAATATTGAATTATAAAGTCTGAGAACCATGAATAAGTAATTGTGGAGAACTGTAGTACAAGTTTATGAAAATACATAAAAGTGTAAAATAATTTAAGCTTATGTCCACGGTTGGTATGTGTATGTATGTATCTATGGTATACAGTTAAGGAGAGAATCCTAAAAATATTCTGCTTATTTTGTTATTTAATTGGTTAATACGATATCACTGGGCTCGTGTTAGTAGGCATCTGAATTGGCTGCGTTTTATCTGATCTATAAATATCGATTTAAAAAGAAATACGGTAAAGCAATCCCTGTAACAGGCCATGGAAGCCCATAGGGATGCGAGACGTCGAGGCTCCTACATTTTCTAGACGATCGGATCACAGGTGGCTGTAAGGTTGTCAGCCTTACGCGCCGGCCGTCTTTCATCCTCCAGGGAGTTTCCTGATACTCATTTTTGTTAGAGGTTTAGTCGAAGGCAGGGTCATAGTGCGGCTGCAAGGAGTAGGTCAAATAAACATTCAAATGACGTCATTGGATTGAACCCGCGACCTTTCGGCTCGTAGCATAGTGCCTCAATCAACTACGCTACCGCGTGACCATTTTAAAACAAAACTTTCTTTAATACATACGGAGCGGTCGGAGAGAATATTGCTGAATTTCGTGAGGGAACCAATTAAGCGATTTTAACCGGATGTGGTGTATGATCGCTTGTCCTAATCGTTCAGATTAGAGAGTTACAGATATGCAGAATTTAGTGGTAATCACGGAATTGGGTAGAAACTTTTATTGTACTTACATCTATAGTTCAATTTGCAACAAATATTGCATTCCAAGTACATTACATATTCCGTCAATAACTCAATAATTTCCTCCTTCAAACCCTTCTGAGTTCTGACTAAAACAAACATTCAACCTGTGTGCCTTCGGCTTTGTAACCATCACGAATGGGACATATGTTGACTTAACAATTTTACTCAAAGTAACTTGATTCAAAGCCACGCTATGTTTCGTCACTTCCTCCTGGGACCTCCCCATATTTTTGTACCAACTCAAATTGAATATGTATGAAGACCATAGAAATACTGTGGCATGCAGATTAATTTCTAGGCAAAGATCGAAATATGAGCACGCAGCAAGAGAAAATGTATTGCAAGAAGTGTTTTAAATGTGGTTCGCGCCATTCTCATTGCTAGGCAACGGGTCGCTAATCACATTCCCGCAGAAGGAAACGCGCAGAAAAATAGAACACCTACTGCTAGGCAACGCAGCTGTAAACACGGTGTTTTCCGTGGGGTCCGTGCCGAGAGGGACAGAAGAGACGCGACGAAACAGTTGACGGAGTACCGCGGAGTACACATCAGCAGTCGAGTCAAATCTCGGAACTGGCAACTGCGGATATGGCAAGGAAATAAGACTTCACATGTGATTTGAAGTTACAGTGAGACTGTAATAAATCCGTTGCTAGGATACGGCTACTGAAGGCTGAGAACCCTAGTTCGTATGTAACGATGAGCCGGAAAGTGTGTAGAATAGCGAAAGCGCTGTATTGCTTGTAGTCCCGAGCTGTGTGGATGTATAAGATGCAATAAATCCAATCATCTAATCCAAACCCTTCCTATTATTCACGCAAACTCCGGATACGTGACAATATCGTAGAAGATTCTTCATCGAAAACAAACTTCATCCAGCAGTACTGAAAGATAAGAACTTTACTGAATGCAGTCCGCCCTAACTGCACTGTGATTGCAGCTCCTGATTTGACAAAGCGGAATCGAGCTCGTGATCCGATTAAGTCCCATATGGGACTCACAGTAAACAGAGCAGACAAGCTGCAATAACTGAACATTATGGTCGACTAACACCGAACATCACCGACGATTGTGTAGCAAACCTGGTTCCCACTGGAAAATCCCAGGATCAAATCTCCACTCAGAGATCGCCTATTATATGAGATGTTTTTGTAGATAACCACAGTCTCTCACAGTTGATACAAGGAAAGTGCCTCAAAGAAAACCACAGCCGTGTCCTTAAAGTCGAAATAATTACCACTTAGTCTACTATTAGATAAAGTGCCTCAAAGAAAACCACAGACGTGTCCTTAAAGGCGAAATAATCACCACTTATTCTACTGCTAGATACAAGAATTCTTGAGCTTCTGATAACGTTAGTGTTAAACAAAAAGTAAAGAATAAGATCTACAACTGTGTGCCGTTAGTGCATCAGTACAAATATTGTGTTTCTGGACATTATCCATCGTACTGTCTTTATCTAAAACACTGTCCTGTTTATTTTTCAAAACAAAACGTTTCGGAGACTGGGGGTGGAGTCCAACTGGGTCCACTCGGCACGGCAGCCACTGATTGGCCTATTTTAGCCTGCCCCGAGTGATTATGACGATGGAGAATTTTGTGGAATGAAAATTGGCAGGGGAAACCGAAGTACTCGGAGAAAACTCGCCCCAGCGACACTTTGTCCACCACAAATCCAACTTGACCAGACCCGGGATCGAACCCGGGCCGCCGCGGTGGGAAGCCAGCGACTGAGAGCTTGAATTATGGCACGGCCCTACTATAGGCTCTATGACCAGCTTAGGTAAGTTTTACGGACCACATATACACATGTATCTACATGAAATTGTAAATGTTTATTTGACGTCTTCCCCTCCAGTCTAGAAAGCCGAGAATAACGGCCGTGGGAATCCGTTGCGCTGACCACGCGACACCATCTCTCCGCGAAAGTTGGCACTAACTTCGCCGTCAAGCGGCGATCGCTCGTTCGGTATAGTTCGCTTGTGGACTAAAGGCCACGGAGGATTTGATGTCTCCCATCATTATACAGAGGATATCAGGAGCACGTATTGAAATAAAGTAATTTTGATTGCTAACTGATTAATTAATAGAATGAGGCATCTTTTGAAAAGGAAATTACATAAATCAATTACTTATTCCAATAAGAGTACGATTTTCTGGGAATGCCATGTACTTCGGAAGGGCCCCGAGTTTCGGAGGAATACATCACTTCCATCTACAGGGTCCAAAGTTAAACTAAACAGGAAACCTGGAGAAGCAGGCAGAAATCTCGACAATTTAGCGAAGAAAGTCAACTGAAAATGTATCGACATGACATCTAAAAATACAGACTCTATCAAACTTTCACTAAGGCATCAATTTTTGCTACATGCCGGCTTCATACCCATTTCTTTCTTAGCTTATTTTTCAAGAAAGAAGTTGGAGACATTCCCCGGAAACGTCCACTCACATTCAGCGGACTAGACGCCGGTATATATGAGAAGTCAGAATTTTCCGTAGCCATCGCTGTAAGAACATCAAATGCTACATGGTCTGTTATAATCATAAAACGTATCTTTCCGTAGACTAATTTGAAATCTGTCGAGGAGGATTAGGCCGGCAAAATGTCTTTTGTAAGCCTCTTCATTTCCAAGTTTTCGCTGTATGAACATCAAGTGTGCTCATATGTGACAGATAATGCATATAGTGGAACCTCGCTTAACGAGCACAATTCATTCCAGAATCTTACTCGTAATGCGAAACACTCGTTAAGCGAAACAATTTTTCCCATATAAATTAATGTATAATACGATAATGCGTTCCATGCCGAAAAAAAATACTCAAAAATGTTATGTATAACGTTTATTCAAAGAAAATTATATATACATTGTTAAGGAGCGTGAATCATCTTCATTTTTCTTCTATGCTGAATGAACCAACCTGAAATGCGAATTCGATTTGCAGAAAAAAAAAATAGAAATAATTAGTTTATTATTTATGATACATATCTAATTCTTTTTTACTGGAAAGCTGTCTAGAGACATTAGTTTTTGCCGACGCTTCAAAATTTGGTGAAGAAACGAAACAGCATTATCATTAAATAAATTTGTAGCGCGCATAGCCACTGCCTTATTATGGTGATGCTTCTCAATGTACGATGCAACAGTTTCCCATGCTTTCAGCATTTCTCTTATTGCACCAGAAGATTGTTGCTTTGCTGTTACCTCCTCCTCCTCCTCTGACAAACTCTCCTCAACTTCTTGCTGTGAAACTCAATGCAACTCCATAAGCTCTTCGGTGGTTAGCTCTTGGCTGTGCTCTTCCACAAGCTCATCGATATCATTGTTATCCACCTCCAGCCCCATGATCTTGGCCAAAGACACAATCTCGTTGACTACAGGCTCCACAGGTACTACCTCAAACCCATCAAAGTCACATTCGACAACGCTCTCCGGCCAAAACTTCTTCCAAGCAGAAGTGAGGGTTCTCTTGGTAACCCCTTCCCACGCCTATTCGATCATCTTGAGGCAGGAAATGATGTGGAAGTGATATTTCCTAAACTCTCTGAGAGTGAGATTGGTCCCTTCAGTCACCTCAAAACAACGCTCGAAGGGTGCTTTAGTGTACAGCTTCTTAAAGTTAGAAATAACCTACTAGTCCATTACTGGAGTAACAGAGTGGTGTTGGGAGACAGCAACTGGATCTTGATGAATTTAAATTCTTCAAGGTCATCTTGTAGGTCTGGCGGATGGGCAGGAGCGTTGTCCATAACAAGCAAAACATGGAGTGGCAGATTCATCTCAAGCAAATATTTTTTCACAGAAGGACCAAACGCTTCATTGATCCAATCAGTAAAAAGGTCACGTGTCACCCAAGCCTTGTTGTTGGACCTCCACATCACATTTAGCCTGCTCTTCTGGACTTTACACTTCTTGAAGGCTCGTGGAGTTTCTGAATGATAAACAAGCAGCGGTTTAATTTTCAAATCGCCGCTTGCATTGGCACAAAATAGCAGCGTGAGACGGTCTTTCATTGGCTTATGGCCAGGCAATGCATTATCCTCTGCTGTTATATAGGTTCGCTTCGGCATCTTTTTCCAGAAGAGATCCATCTCATCACAAAGAAAAACCTGTTGCGGCAGGTAACCCTCAGAATCTACGAGCTTCTTGAAGTCGCCGATGAAGTTCTCTGCTGCCTTTGTGTCGGAGCTTGCTGCTTCACCGTGCCTTACAACGCTGTGAATGCCGGTTCTTATCTTAAACTTCTTGAACCACCCACGGCTTCCTTTAAATGCTTCATCTTCGGCCGTTGATGATCCTGGCGTCTTCTTAACGAGGTCGACGAAAATCACTTTCGCCTTCTCACAAATGATGTTCTCGTTAATAGTGTCGCCTTGCAATTGCTTTTCGTTTATCCATATGAGGAGCAACCTTTCAACATCGCCGACAATATATAACCGTGGTGTAGGTATTCTTGTCACTCCCTGTGAAGCATCTCTCTCCTTAATCTTGTCCCTGTTCTTGAGGATAGTGCAAATCGTTGATGTAGACCGATTGTATGTGCGTGCTAGATCAGTCTCGCTCACACCACATTCTCGCTTTTCAATGATTTTACGTTTCATTTCTACGGTTATTTTATCCTCTTATGGCTGTCTTTTTGCGGCTTTTTCTTCGGGAACGTTTTTGCAAGGGTTATTAAACTTTGCACAAAAAAATCACAAGTAATATGTCTGAACACAAGTTTGGAAAAATGTGTGATCACAAGAGACACTAAGATGCTAGCGGAACGAGTGTTAAACACAGACTGATGTAGCAAGCGCACAATCCAGGACTTCCCCCCTCGTCACTCGTTATGCGAAACGTCGCTCGTTAAGCGAGTCATTTTTCTTTACAGTTTGATTTGCTCGTTATGCGAATTACTCGTTATGATAGGTGCTCGTTAAGCGAGGTTCCACTGTAAGTCTATCGAGATATTTATTTAAATAAAGTGTCGAGCTCCGTTGATCGGTTCTGTTCTGGGTTAACTCATACTTTTCGTTTCCAGGAAATGTTTGCTGGCAACCTGAATACATCTGCCTCAGTAAACATACAGTAGCATGAACTGAAACAGCAGAAAGATCCTGTCGATGTGATTCGCTCTTCAGCATCATGACGGAGCCTCTTTCATCTGCCAGTAGTAAAGTACATAAAATCGTTTCAATAATTTTAGTACTGCTTGTATGGAAACGTAGCATTTCTCTGACATGTTTTGGCTTTTACTGCCTTTTATTATGTATGTCGTTGCGAATTTTCACTCTTCAGTTTTGAAACTGTTCGACATATCACAGTGGAACAGGAACAGGAGATAGTCATCAAGAATTAGCTGATATGAGTAACAGAAAACGTTAGCTGTGTCATTTCAGTCAACCCGAATATAACGTTGTTTCGTAACAAATGCTTCATTTCATTTCACCTTAGTGGAACAAATTAACACAAAGGTTCTAAAATGTGGCTCGGATGGAGGATAAAACTCACCAGTTCATTCTTCTTATGGAGCTGAGCCCTTCTTGAGGAGCCGCGAATTCTGCAGCTACTCAAGAATTTCCCAGCATTTTATGGAACCTGAAGGTTCAACACCGTGTTCACAAGAGACTTCCACTGATCCCTATTTTGAGTCAGATCAACCAAATCCATACCATCCCATCCTATCTTTCTGAGATCCATTTTAATATTGTCCTCCCACTACGCCTTGGTCTTCCCAGTGGTCTATTTCCTTCTGGCTTTCCCNACATTTTAATATTGTCCTCCCACTACGCCTTGGTCTTCCTTCTGGCTTTCCCACCAATATCTTATATACATTCCACTTCCCCCCATTCGTGCTACATGACCTGTCCACCTCATCGTCCTTCACTTGATTATTCTAATTACACTTGGAGAAGAGTACAAGTTATGAAGCTCCTCATTATGCAGTTTTCTCCAACCTCCTGTCACTTCATCTCTCTTCGGTCCAAATATTCTCCTCAACACCCTGTTCTCAAACACCCTCAGTCTATGTTCCTCTCTTAATGTCAGAGACCAAGTTTCACAACCGTACAGAAAGACCGGTAAAATTATAGTTTTGTATATTCTAATTTTTATGTTTTGGACAGCAGACGAGAAGACAAAAGTAAAAAACTCAGCAGTAGCATAAATGAATTTAATATAAAACAGGAAGTTTGTGGAAGAACTAATAGCCTCCTTTAATTTGATGCGACACGTACCTCATAGGAAACGACTAGCAGAACAATTCTCTATTGTTGTAAGTATATTAGTTACCGCGTTAAGTATTTTACCGCACCGTTGACTAGCAACGATAAGGGAATATACATATAGACATAGAGATTGATGGGTGGGAGGGGTTGTTATGAAGTACGCCGTTGAGATGGGTTCAGATGCCCTTATATACTCGTACGTACCAGATTTCCCAAAGATTGCTTCAACCATTCAAAAGTCGATAAGAGATGTATAAGTCTACTTTTCTTCCCCCAAGTAATGAAATTTGGCTAACAAAGAGCTCAAACCCGTATGCCGGAGAGTGTAGGGACCTCCCGCCGGGCGAACTGACTGCGTCCAGTTCTAATGACAAGGGCACTCGTGGTGGGAGTCGGATAACGTGGAGGGGAAGAGGGTTGCAATAATCCCGTTTACAAGTCCATGTTAATTACTATATCGTGCTCTGGTCCACTCGTTCTCCCGATCTATTTTTAATAACAGGATGCTGACTGTCCCATGCTCACCCTTTCATTTGGTCTGCCGACAGAAACTGGGCAGCTGTCATAGATGAAACCTTTCTGTTTTCTGCATAAACCGTGCTGCTGGTCCATGTTTACCAACCTTGTTCTTCTTTAGTTAGATCCACAAACCCCCTGCAGTCCTTGTATGCGATTATTTATATGAAGAGTTCCGCACATTACAAATATTAAGGGATTCCTTCTTCAGGGTTTGCTGGATGTAAGCTGCAGAGCATGTTGGACAGTGATGACAGCGAGAAATGAGTACAAGTTCATCAGCGTACACAAAGTAACTAATTCCAAGGAGGAA
Source organism: Cryptotermes secundus (assembly GCF_002891405.2). Taxonomy (NCBI): domain Eukaryota; kingdom Metazoa; phylum Arthropoda; class Insecta; order Blattodea; family Kalotermitidae; genus Cryptotermes; species Cryptotermes secundus. Next base: position 1,869,826 of record NW_019723298.1, read on the forward strand.
AGTTTTCTTGAGAAACCAATAGTGACTCAGGGGTTCAAGAAATCCTCTCTCTGTAGGACTCGCAGCTACATTATCATGTCCCCATGAGCTTGCAACTAGGCTATATATTCTGACTCACATTAATCCAGTAACATGTTCTCTTGTATATATATACTAAACTTTAAAGTCATGCTAAAAATGCGCTGTTCAGAGTTATTAATTTAATATAAATTGCGGAATTTTATATTCGAAATATTGAATCCTTGTCTCATTATCTGCTTCTTGAAGATCCATCTTAATAATTTTCTTTCACATTCGTGTTTAATAGCGTGACATGTAAACGCATTGCCAGGCAACGGCTCGATGAACACGCACGCAACAATAGGACGAATATTTACAGGTCGTTGCTGCTAGGCAACAGTCAGTGCGCTAATGGACTGGCGAGATGGCTATCACGTAACTTGTTTTCTGTGTGGTCTACGCTACGCAAAAGTAGAACTGTGTTTTCTGTGCTTGGTCCGTGCCGAGAGAATATAAGAGAATACAGGGATGGGAATTGACTTCACATGAGTTCCGAAGTTCCAAGGAACAACAGTGTGGCCAGAAGAAGCATTAGAAGACAGTGTGTGACGTTACATGTGCTATAGTGACAGAAATCTTGAGAGCGTAAGAACAAATTGTAGTTAAGACTAGTGAAGATCCAATAAACCGATTCACAAATCCAAACCCACCTCTTAGTCACACGTGACAATACGATGAAATTAATATAAGCTGACAACATATACAGATTTCGTAGCAGAAGATTCTGAAAATGTCACGCCAATTTTCAGTGCGAGAGTTGTGACTATGAAGAATACAATTTTATGGGGTGTGACATCGTATAGTTTGGTATAACACATGTTTCGGGGGAACGTATTGCTTCCAATGTCACTGTCGAAAAATAAGCCACAAAAGCAGCTAGCAGCAAGAAGAGTAATCCTACAGCGTAAAATAATATGTAGACGAAGATTTTGGTAATATTTTCTTTCGAAGCATCTATACATTTCTACAAAATTACATAACGCCACATCTCAGAAGATAGTATTCTTAAACAGCAGTGTCAGTTTACTCGCACAAATAGGTTACTAATATAATGATTCATAACACTGAGGGCGTGTTTTGTCGGTTTGTAAGTGTTCTTGATGTCAGAGAGGTGCATTATATAAGCGCGAAACGTGACATCTCAACATAAGGGAAGACCACAGATTAAGGACGTGTGAAAAAATAATACTGAGGACAATATCTGTACATAATAGAGAGGGAGTAAGAGGAGGATAGCGACAAATACATAATGAGGAACTCCATGACGTACTCAAATTATCAGATGTTATGATGATGATCAAAACGAGGAGGATGCAATGGTTGGGGTATGTAGAAGGCATGGATGACTTTGAAGGTATCAGCATAATGTGAGGATAATATTAAAATATAAGTTAAAGGAATAGAATGTGAGGATGTGGATTGAATTCAAATGGCTCCGGTTAATGTTAAGGGAATGTTACTAGTATTTCAAATNTAATGTAACCCAGTTGTATATTTAATGGAAAGGACACAGCAGAAAGACGCAAAATCTTGAAGTAGTAAATTCCACCCCACCCCCCTTAGCACACAGCACCATATATGGCCTTAATCGCTTTCCACTGCTCCTATTGGTCCGTTCTCCCTAACCACTCCCCTTGCCTACTTCGTATATAAGCAGCGCCTTTCACTTCCTATCACTACAGCTACTGCTCTCTACATTCCAAGCCATTCAACTGCTCTGAAGATGGAGGCGATACGTTCCTCCGAAACGTCGGCCAAAACGAAGAATACACGGCGCCTAAACTCAGAAGACGACTTTCTTCATAGTCATCGCCGTGAAAACCTGAAAACTTACTCTTCTATTATTGTCTGATTTTAATTGGCTTATGCTGAATAAACATCCCTCGTCTCTACGAGTAACGCTTCTCTGACTTATATGCGTCTATATCGGGGTAAAATTACCTAAGGACCTAGATTTCGGGTACATTCTTGCCTTCAGCTCACCAGATATAGGATTCAAAATTGTACCACTTTTTAATAAAGTTGTCCCTTGGTAGGAGTTTTCAAGATAGGAGGCAAGGCTTCGCTGGAGAAGATCGGATCAGACCATTTGCCCAACTTTGTACGAAAAGGGAGTATTTACATGAAGAGGGGTGCAAATTTTAATGCCGTACCTTCAATGAAAAGTTCACGCGGTAATGTAGTTGGTTGAGGCACAATGCTACAAATCGATAGGCCGCGGGATCGATTCCCGTTGAAGCCACTAGATTTTTCAGTTGACCTAAACCTTCCAGCTGCACTATGACTCTGGGATCGACTCTTCCTTTAACAGAAATTAGTAGCAGGAATCTTCCTGGGGATAAAGGGTGCCGGCGCGTAAGGCTAACAACTTGACCGCCGTCTTACAAACCTATGAGCCTCCGCGGCCTGTCACAGGGATAACTTTACCTTACATTTTTACCTTCAGTGATACTATTACTACTGAAGAAATGAACTGAAGCTTTCATTTGGTTATGTTGTGAAAAGCCAACGGTAAAATTGTCCTTCTGCTTAATTAATTAAGTTCCACGCTATGAAGACCTGTGAGGGAGCGGAAGTGTATTTCCGACATTCTTTACCTCGGCTCTAGATGGAGGTGAGCGGTCACTATCTCGCCTCGGCCGCTTTAGCCCCTAGGAGAGTGTCCTGTGTACTCATTGGATGTGAAGTTGGGTGGGCATTAGAGCCGGTTTGGACGCTGTGGAGAATAGAAAAATTTCGTGACCCTACAGGGAATCGGACACCTTCCGTCCAGCTATCAGCCCGTCGCTATACCGACTGACATGTCTGGTTCAAGATTTATAGTAATTCCATAGTTGAAAAATAGTGAAAATTTAAAAATACATATTTATTACCTTCTAAGGGAAAATTTATGTATATCATATAATCGTAATTGTAATTGTAATCTCTAATAACTTTCGAATATATTTACAATTTTTAATTAAATTTAGCATAAACATCATGCCATAAGAAACCATCCTACGCATAAGTTTTTAATTTAATATTGTCACGATTGTAGAGCGATTATAGACTGGTTTTGGATTGGTAATCTGATTTACTGTTCACTTATAGAACGTAACTACAAATAACTACGAGAGCCTCACTGAGTTACACACTCCAAAAATCACTGTAGCTACAGCACACGTAAATCATTCTCAGTCTTCCCTAGCCATTACTCGGTGGCGGTTTCATACGGCGGACGTTCCTCTACCTCTGGGTTCCCGAACTGGCCCCGGCCTCAGCTACAGCAACTCTCGATTAACTGACTGACTGACTCTGAACTTGTCCTTCTTATAATATCTCTGCACGGACCGTACAGAAAACACCGCTCATCTGTTGCCGTGCCATTGTTGCGTGAGGAGCCATCGGCGCAAGCCGCGCAGAAAACACCATATCTCTGTTGCTGTTGTATATTTAATTATCGCGCTTTCGTTGCCTAACTACGGGTGTACATGTCACATTATTATCAATAATACTAACATAACGACCGTGTGAACTTCTGAAATACATACAGCACTAGTGTCGCTAAATGTAGGTCCCTGAATTGTAACAAGTGGAAGGAGGGGTGAAATTACTGACTATAAATAAATCACGAAAATATTACGAAATGTTACAACAATAGGACTATAGGTTACAGTATGTATGTACTCGTATGTCTCCATTTTTATACTATGTAATAATTCATTAATTAAATTACAGCTGCTAGAGGGCGAAAGTATTATATTATCAGAATTTAAAATATGAAATTAAAGCGAAGCAGCTAATTAATAACTTCGTAATTAAAAATGGTATATCTTTGAGTAGAAGCCAATTCAATATAATACATCTCTCCTGGAAGAAAGAGCATACTATGTATTGCAGCGTACTTCTCCTCACAATAGCGTTGATATTACGATGAAACTTCCACGACAGAACAAAAAAGTTTAGAGAGGAACAAAAAAAGATATATATACCGTATATATGTAAAGCCACCCACATATCCCTGTCACCCGTAATTAAACATGGTCCTCCCGTATTGAACGGGCAGCACGACAGCGGAGGATTTCGTGCCTTCATTACATGTAAGTAATGGCTTTCAATTAATCTACGCCACACATCCACCCTCTAGCGGCCAAGATAGAAACAAACAGCTGACATTGGCTCTGACACGAGCTAAAGTTATCTTCTCTCTTCGTCAGGAGTATAGAATTCTAGTAATAGAAGCAAGCTACGTGACATTGTGGATAAACATAGATTAATCATATAGAAAGATTGTAATTTCAAACACCGGTCTGAACCAAACTGTACGTCAGAGTTCAGGCCATCAAGAGTAGAGAATCCATTTCATGTGTTCCCACTGACGGACTGGAAATATGTGGGCTCAGACTTTCTGTGATGTATGATTTGACAGCAGACAATTAAGAGAAATCATATTGTCATGTGTCTGGGTTCCGTGACTAATAATAACGGGTTTTGTATTGGATGGTTGGATTTCTTGAAGTCTTCTTTACAACTACAATCAATTATGACAACTACAATCAATGAACGTCTAAGTGTCGCTCCATTCCTCACTGCACTACGAGTGTCTTCTCTTCCACTGTGTAACTGACTTGGTTCTGATTTACGAATCGGTCACTTCTTCAGCCTCCGCTGTCCGCTGCTTAATACTCCACAGCTGAACACTCAACTCTCTTACGAGTGACTCAGTAATCTGAGTCTGAGCCTTACGTTACGACCGACGGTCAGTCGGCCAGCCGGTCTTGGAAAAACGCACCCATCTGGGGCTTACGGCCAGATTTTTATTGTTGTCAGACGATTACGGTTTGTTGATGTGGGGCGCTCTCTCTCTGACGAGAGGACGGGTCTGCCGTTTACAATTGCTTCTGGTCCTCGCCAACGCAGTCATTCTTGGGTCCGAGTCTCTTGGAACTTGTGACTATATTTTAATGTCTCAGAGACGAGAATTTCCTTTTGTCGCCTCCTACGACTTACAGGGTTATGGTGGGCGTATTCGTTCCCGCATCTTCATGGGGTGAATCAATAATAAATTATGTGTTCCCCTTTTGTAACTCGGGGCGAACCAAATAGAGGCCACCACCCCCAACAGATTGTCTATTACTGCGTGTCCAATTGTATGGATGTGTTTTTGGCGAGTCTTTGTCTAGCAATGGACGTCTCTGATTTCTACAAGCGTATCCGTTGCCGCGGGAAAGCACTTTAGCGAGCCGTTGGCTAGCAATGGATTATTTCGGATTTCAGGCGTCATGTCACATTATGAATTTGATATGAGAAGAAAACTGTTGACACTACCCACAGAATATTCGGCATTTCTAATTTGGGACGGGCTAGGGTTGTGTTTTCAAACAGATGGTACTAGGATCGAATCCTATTCAAGTCAGTACTTTATTTCTGTTGCATTATACACCCAACACGTGACAATATATATATATATATACCGGTCACGGTAGCCCAGCGGTCTAGGGCATGTCCTGTCTTCGCTCGCTTGGAAGCCGGAATCGAGGGTTCGAATCCCACACAAGGCATGGATGTTTGGTGTGTGTATGCGTTTATTCTGGGTTTGTGCTGTCTTGTGGTTAGGTAGAGGCTTTGCGGCGAGCTGATCACTCGCCCAAGGAGTCCTACCATCTGTACAATGAACATGAAACTGAGAAATCAGCCCTGTGTTGCAAAGTTGGAGCGAGAGGAAGAGGAATATACGTAAATTATATGAATGTATGTGTATATCACGTTTCAAAACTCGAAATACAATTATTTTAGAATATAGGCCTTAATTTAAAATATATTTTACTTAATATTTTTATTACCAATGTTCGATTCAATGCATATTTGACTCTAAAATTTTAAAACGAAATAGGTTGACTAATTTCCTTAAAATGTTTCCTTTTTTGTGGCTGATTTAAGAACAGTATTGCTGATCATACTATAAATGCTGAGCATATTACTGTCTAAGACAACAGAAATATATGTGACGAGACTACGAAGTTAAATTTTCTATACTCGTGGCATCTAACATGCAAATAAATTAGAATTCTTTGTTCGAATAACGTAAAAATTGATCCAAGTCTTTTCGCTGAAGCCGTGATATCTATAGGATAGTCCATTAGTAGAGTAAGAAAAAGAAAATGACCCTAAGAGTTACCCTTCCTAACTAGAACTCTAAAAGACGACAGGTCACGAATGGTTACTTGACCCACGCAGACTCCTGGCGATGCATTTGTCTTGGGTGGGATTTCCAGACTGACGGATTTGTGGCGGATAGGGTCTCCACAAGCAATAGAAAATCAATCTCTTGAACCTTTGAGCACTGCCCTAAGGAATATAAATCCTAACATATATACATTTCATAGAATGTACTTCTGGTCGGATGTCACAGTCTGTATAGTGACGGTCACAGGCTGGACTGCGGGGGTTTGACTTCAAGCAAAGGCAAGAAACTTTTTTCTACTTCACAGTTTTGAAGCAGGTTCTGGGGCTCATCCAGCCGCCTATCCAACGGACACCCAGTTCTCATTCCCCGGGAGGTTGGGCAGACTTTTTTCCTCTTTTTTTCATTCTTTCGATCATCTCAAACTTTCATTTTTTGTTCCAAAATTGAGAAATCAGTGATGAATGAAGGCAAATTTGTCTCAGTAAGTAATTAATTAAGCATCACACCTTGGAAACATGTCGGGAAGTGGAGGCATAGCTCCACCATTCTCGACATCGGCCCTAGACGGAGGTGAATGGACAGCTTCACGCCTCGGTTGCTTTGTCTCCGAGGAAAGAGCCTTTGTACCCGTGGATAGGAGGCTGGTTGGGATCCAGAACCAGTCTGGACACTGTGGGGTAGAGAAAAATCTCTTGAATCTGTCGGGAATCGAACCCCAGCCGCGTAGCTCATAACATGTCGTTATACCGACTGAGCTATCCCGGATCAAAAATCAGTAATAAACATTATATTATTAGGTTACAGAGCAAGCTAGCTCAGTATTAATGCACAATAGTAATAGTAATTTGATTTTCTAGCAATTCGTGATGGACTGAGAGTTCGGTTAGATGAATTTCGAACTAAGTACCGGGAAACAAATCACGACGCACTTCCGGTTTTATTTTCATTCCAAAATGAAGGAATGAACACTATCCAAGTAATTCAGCTATTTTAGAGTCACGTGTATGGAGTGTGCGTGTCTATTAGCCTGGTTTTGGATTGGATGATTGGATTTACTGACACCTTCTACACTCACTCAGAATTACAGGAAATTACAGCGCTATCGCTGATCTACACACTTTACAGTTCACCGTTGCACACGCACACTATTTTCAGTCTTCATAAGTCGTATCCTGGCAACGGATTTATCACAATCTCACTGTAACTTCAAATCACACGTGAAGTCTTCTTGGCACCGTCTAATTGCTTTCCTGCCACATCTTCTCAATCACCTTCTACTGTCGACTCTCTGAATTCAATTCCTATGCGCCCAAGCTCTTATCATACGAGGCTGGCGTCTTCATACTCAACTAACTCAAACGATCTTCTCTGTCCTTATCACAAACCCCTCAGCAAGGACCACGCAAAACACACAGACTCTCTATTGGTGAGAAGGCGTGTTTACAGAGCCGTTGCATAACAAAGGAAGATACTCTATTGGTGCTTGCGTATTCGATGCCGCGGGAATGTGTTTACGAAGCAGTTGCCCAGCAATGTACGTCTCTTCTGATTTCACTATTCCGGCTTTCGGGCGTTATCCCTAGCAATGCCAATGTGGCTTCCCAGACGTCGATCCCCTTTCGTATTTCCAAGCGTTCCCGTTGATTCGACTCAGGAAGCACCTTGTAGATAGTCTATACTCTTTATAGTAAACTAGTCTATAGACTCAATATTAGGGTTAATTTCACCGACCACACAACAGGTTTTTATTATTGTCACACTACATGTTTCGACCTCAAGAGGTCATCCTCAGGTGTACGAACACAGTTGCACAATCACACGCAATCACATTCGTTTTCCACTTATTTCGATCCTGTATCCTGTTCAGGCCTACGCTCAATAATATATGTCAAGTTCTTCTTATAAAATACAAGTTAAAATACTATTTAAATGTTAAAAGTTAAAATTTAAAATTTAAAAATTTTAAAAATAAAAAAAAAAATTCGTGAGTCGAAGTTCAATTTCGATCACTGGTTATACTTTCTCATTCACTTGTTTCCTCTGTGTGTAGTTCACTTTAACTAGTTATATTATTACCACTGGTTAAAAAGTTCATGAACTAAAGTTCACCTTATCATATTGGCTGCACTTTCACTTTTGAAGGTCTCGCTGCTCTTCCGCGTCCTCTGATGCTGGATCTGTTACGTTCCTTGTCATGATGGCTACTGTCTATAGACAGTCTATAGACTGTGATGCCTGCTCGAGCACTGGGATTGTGGGTTTGAATCCAACTCGAGATATGTATGTGTGTGTCTTTATTCTGCGTTTATGTCCTCCTGTGTGAATAGCGGCCTTGTGACCGGCTAATCCCCAGTTCAAGGTGTCCAACAGACTGTGTATAGATTAAGAAACGAAAAATCGTCCAAGTTCCAAAAGTGCTTGCAACCATAGATAGATAAAATGGTGAAGGTAAAAGTTAATTTGCCGGTCACAGTAGCCGAGCGGTCTAAGGCATGTACTGTCTTCGCTCGCTTGGAAACCGAGATCGTGGGTTTGAATCCCACTCAGGGCATGGATGTTTAGTTTGTGTGTGTGCGTTTTTCTGTGTTTGTGTACAGGTAGAGGCCTTGCGGCGAGCTGATCACCCGCCCAAGGAGTCCTACCGAATGTGTAAGATCTAGAAGAACCGAAGTGAACGGAGAAGTTCATGGAGGTAGGCCTAGGTCCACTGGGGCTGTAGTGCCAAGGAAAAAAAAGTTATGTAATTTGTGGAGTTTTTAGTTGCTTTATAACTTCTTTATTTATTTTACCGTCCGAAAGTTTGTCTCCCGCCTTTTTCCTGAGTATATCTCCTTGTGTATTTTTTTTCCTCGTCGGTTCTTATTTTCCATGTTATTTTACTGAAGGCAGCTAACTTATTTGTTGTGGTAAACTATTCGCACTCTCTATAACCACAATATCTTCGTAAATTACTTCCCATGCACTTNTGAGTGCAATGACGCGGTGGTAACATTCTAGACTCGTATTGGGAAGATTCTAGTTCGAATCTCATCCAGGACATCTGCCATTCTGACAGAGCTTTTTCGTGATTTTCTTTAATCCTTAAAGTAAGTGTTACAGTGGCATACCGATGACACGTTCCCTTCATTTCAATTTCCAATCTATTCTTTCATATATCGTCATGTCATTCGTTGCTATATAGTCGAGGTACAGACAGCGTCATAAATAATCCGCAAAATTTAATTATTTGAGGGAAAATAAAAATGGAGCAGGAATAGTTCAATCTGTACAGCGAGGGGTACGGGCTGGAAGGACGGGGTTTGATTCCAGGAAATAGAATATAATCTTTTTCTACTCCACAGCCTCCAGATCGTCTCTGGAGTCCATATAATGTCCTATCCAGTGGATATTGGTGCTCTTTCCCTGGTGTATAGCGGCCAGTGCTTGAAGCTGACCACTCACCTGAATTTAGTGCCGAAGTGAAGAATAGTGGAGCTATACTTCCACGCCCATAAGCCAATATAACAATTACACTGCTAAATTTGAATCTTACATTATCCATTGTCCTTCTTCTTTTATTTATATACCCTATCTTGTGTTGGTGCTGGTGTCCGGAGATAGCAACTAGCTCTGTCGATTGGGCCCAACTGAGTAGGCTTTAACCTGAAGACGGAAACAGAATCCAAGCTCAGAGACATTGTGTTTTAAATAAAAAAAATAGGATGATTGATAATGTACCAAGACTTAATAATTTAACTACACTGTTATTTTAAAGTATTAATTTGCTTTATTCTTTCTTACGTCAATAAACATTCAATTTTTAATTTCTTTTATGGAAATCTGAATGCGAGAGGGCTTTTTTCACTTCGAAATGTCACAGAACATAGCTCGTTGTTCTATACTGAATTATTCTGTGCGACAGGCTACAGAGCAAAGTAACGTCAAGCCCCTCTGTATCATAGTTCAGCATTCGGCGGGCGCGCAGTCAATTCGTCACTCACTGTCCAACAGTCCTAGTTCGCATGATTCACATCGGAATGGATCACGAAGTGTTCTCAAGTATTCCTCTCCGTAATGGTTCCATAAAGCAGTTTCGTTCGAGAAATTTCACGAGCAGACCATATTGCGGGAATATAATATAATCTGCTGCATATGGTCACCTTCGATTGAGACACATAAATTCCAAACTTTCTGTTCTGGCGACATCGTAAGAAAGGGTGTGAATCGTCTACTTCCACATCTGTTACAGGAAGGAATTAAATTTTTTGTAAAAGAATCCAGGAAGAAACTTCGTTAATGTCACTAATAGCTAGCATACATAGGCTGCTATAAATAATTTTTTATTTTTTATTCTTTTTAAATGGCTGTTCCAGCCCATTCAGGGCCCTGGCTCCTTATTCAGTTCCGTAATCATTTTTCATAGACGGTAGGACGCCTTGGACGAGTGATTGGCCCGTCTCAAGGCCGCTACCTACACACAGGATAACACAAACACAGAATAAACGCATACACACAAAAAACATCCATGCTTTAAGTGGGATTCGAACCAACGATCACACCGACAGAGCAAGCGAAGACAGTTCATGCCTAAGACAGGGCGGCTTCTGCGACCGGCTCCTGGTCTCTATACTTTTTAATTAATTTGGTGTAGAAAAGTTCACGCTTACGTCATTATCTCTCTCACCCAGTGAATACATTATTCTTGTCGAGTAATTACTCGTTTAAAGGAATTTCCATGGTGATAGACATGATTTAATAATTAAATATAGAGTGGAATTAAAATTAATTTAAGCACTAGGGATTTTTATTAATTTATAATTAATGGATTACCTAAAATAATTATATGTTCCGATATTTGATTAGAGAAAAAATATGGAAGAAGAATTACTAGAAAATAATTGTATTATACGCACATTTCATATGACGTTAAGAGAGTGTAATGAACTCGATATACGCACCACGTGTGTCTCTACAAATATCATATGGATGCTCAGCTTCACTCCGGAAGCATTCGCGGCCAACAGTTCCAGTAGCTTCGTAGATTCTGTCTCTTGAATGATACGAATTCCAGATTTCTTCGGAGAATAAAATGTTCTTGTTATGTCCCCAGAAGAAAAGGTTTAAAATTTTTAAGTAGGGACTTAGAGGCAGACCCATTTGTTCGGAAATTTTGCATTTAAGGCAAATCGTATATGGTTATAGACGTGTGAGGATATGTCTAGTTTTCGGTAAAACATTTCAGTGGGGAACAAAGTGTTGTTATGTTTATCTTTATATGTTATACAATTTTCACATTATAATTTTTTAAAATAGAATAATTCTTTCATGAAAATCCTGCACATTGAGATTAAGGTGAAATGAAGCCGCTTACAAAAGGGGCTTTGGTATAATAAGCTGAAATGTACCTAAGTGTAAGCACATTGTGAATCTGTCCAAGAGATTACGAGAGTATTAGGGAATGTTAGCCCGAAAAAAGACAAAATTTAAACATTTATTTCTTTGGAGTTCTTAAATGATTCAGCTCAATAATCATTTTTCTTCTTTTTCTTCTTCTTCAGCGTTTACCTGTTCCTATAACTCCGTGGCCTCTAGTCCGCAAGAGAAATATACCGACCGAGCGATCGCCGGATAGAGGGATTCGCGTTACCTGTTCCTATTCAGAACTAAATTTTATGATTCTTATAGCCTGCTTCAAGGCCTCTACCTACACAGAATTTAAATTTGGATATATATCCGTGCCGCAATTGGGATTTGAAACCACGACTCAGTATTTGAGTGGTCGAAGAGAATATGCAGCTTGGATCGCCTGGCACAGCTTCAGTCTGAGACTGATAACAAAAATGAAATTTAGTCCTTAAAGAAGGAATACGACTCAACACAGACATGATTAGACAGACAGCTGACGTGAGGTGAGGGGGTGCAGAAGGTAAGATAAATGTTGTAATCCCTTCCCGACAGACACTTACTCTCTGGGGGGGGGGGGAGAACCCTTAGCTTTCCACCTAATAATTATGTTAGTTTGATCGATACATTGTAGCCCTACATTTTAATATATATTACAGTATTTCAAGAGGGGTTATGTACTGGGTTATTTCTTATCACTGCCGTGTCCAATTATTTTTCTCGTGAACCTCGTGTATTATTAATAATGTTATCATCTGTCATAATAAATATGAATTTAAATGCAAATATACTGTAACGTGGATGGACACAGCGTTGATAGTTAACTGATCGTTAAACTCCTCGCGACCGAATACAAACAAGGCAACAATAAATGTACGGTGTTTTCTACGCTGGCGATGCCACGACCGTTGGTCGGTAAACACGTTCCAAAAGTATAGGCTGATTTCTGCGTGGTCAGTGGGGAGGCTGTATAACGACAGAGACAGGAATAGCGAAGTAGTCGCCCGTGTAAAGGCGGGGTCGAATAACTACACCGTGACCCTGTGAGTCGTAGGAGGCGACGAAAAGGAAAGTCTCAAATCTGTGACTGTAAAATATGGTCGCGAGTCCCAAGGGGCTCGGACCAGAGAAAGACTGCGCTGGCAAGTGCCAGCAGCATATACAAAAGACAGACCCGTCCTCTCGTCAGAGAGGAAGCCCTACATAAATAACGCCGTAACTGTCAAAGAGTAATAAATAATCTGGTCATGAGTCCCAATCACTGACCGACCGTCAGCCGCAATGTGACTTTGACTTTGACTTGAACAGATTTCAGTATTCGGGAGTAACTGAGAGTGCTTAAGGGTTTAAGTGACAGCCACGGGAAGATCGTCCTGTGAAGACTTGGAGTGTGATTGAAAGACTTTAATTATGTGTAATATTTGGAGTCATTTGAAGCGCTAGTTTCTGTGTTGAGATCCATTACCAGGCGAGGACTGGTGTACGTGTAACAGTGGATTATGAAGTGTATGTAAATCCTCAATAGCGCTGTATTAGAGTGTAAACACAGTAAGAAAGAGTGTGTAACCAAGCTACTAATAAATCCAATTATCCGAACTAGAACTCCTCATTTCGTCACGTGTACCACTTACACGTGACAATATTATATATGGGATTATGTAATTACATTATAGTTAAACAAGCTGTTGAAATAAATCTCAAGACTTGGGATGACCAAATTGACGATGTAGAGGCCATGACGTTTTGGGGTTCACAGAACCAGGTCTTGAGGACCTAACCCTAAAAAGTTCATGATGATTCTGGTGGTGACAATGAATATGTATCTTAAATAAGTATAATATGAAGCCGAGGACTCGGTTCATTACCCTGCTGCACTGAATTATTTACAGAATGGAGTTTCCTTTGCGTCGAACCCACATCACACTGAAATCACCTTTTTAATTTACTGTATGCTTAATAATAATAATAATAGGTGGTGAGGCCGTCCATTATTGGAAACGTCACAACCAATATGTTTGGATCATTTTACACTGAACTGAATAATTCTAATGAACATACTTCAGGGTGTTACCGTTCGCATTGAAAAATTTAACTGAATAAATTTACAATTGGTATTAAATAAAAATAATCCCCCTTCCCCGGAAAATGCAATTACATGGTACTTAACCGAATTTAATTAGTATTTCTGCGTAACACATTCGCATCGTTGACTTTACTTTGTTTGTAGTAACAGATGAAATTATTTGCATTCGCATTTAATACGAAATTATCGATTATGTAACTAATGAACATTTGCACATAGGGTTGTATGTAAGTGACGTAATATTAAGTGAAAGTATAGAGAGAATATGTAAATATGAAACTAGAAGTTTAAAATCAGTGTCCCGATTTATCTCAACTTGCAAAATAATAATGGGCTCATGGACTGGACAGGAATTGCAGGCAACTGACAATGCGCTCTGCCTCGCCCTCTCTCCAGGTGTTAACGCGGGCTTCTCTACCGGATGTAGAAGTGCCGAAGCATTTAGTGGACCATCACTTCCATCTACTGTCCAAACTGAAAATTCGTGAAGTTTCATATTCACTTCCTTACAGACACTTTCACGGAGTGATAATGCAACCTTTGTATATTTTATCGCATTTATTTCATAGCATATTTAAGAATATATTACTTATAAATAAAAAGAAAAGTAAAGCTATCCCTGTACCAGGCCGTGAAGGCCCATAGGTTTGTGAGAAATTGAGGGTCCCACATTATCTAGACAATCGGCTCAAATATGGCGGTAAGGTTGTCAGCCTTAAGCTCGGGCCGCGCTTTACTACCCAGGAAAATTATTTAGTTAAGTCCTGGCACTCATTTCTCCCCTTCGTTGGTGTCTCCACCTTATCGTGGTGAGGGGGTTTGAG